>NW_027256884.1:129105385-129207885 GCF_029215685.1 Pituophis catenifer annectens
CAGTTAAAATATACATATATAAATTTGGCCCTGTTAATTAAAAACAATAAACCAAACACTTAAAAACACTTAAAAAATTAGATAAGATAAACTGTTGTAGGCCTTTTATGAAGAATTCGTGTTTTTTTCTTTTTTTTAATCTTCCACTTCTAGTAAGACAATAAAAGGATGTAAGGGGGTGGGGGAAATCGGCTCTATTTCATCTGTGATATCATTTATTCCTGCCAACAAAGACAATCGATGCATCTCTTCTCTGAAAAAAAAGCATCTCTTGATCCCTCGTGAGTGTCTCTCAAACACAAAGGCAGCCTATCGATCGATTCAGTTACTAAAATGCCACTTCTTTCTGCCTGGATCCTGATGATAAGGGAATATACTCATTCCTGATTCCATCGTTATTATTTACACATAGGAGCCGTGGAAAAATCTGGAGGACTTTTTCTGCTGGAAAACATAACAAAACAAAACAAAACAAACTTAAATAAATAAATAAAAATAAATAAAATAAAATAAAATAAAATAAAATAATAATAAAATAAAATAAAATACAAAAAATAAAATAAAATAAAATAATAAAATGGAATAAAATAAAATGAAATAAAATAAAATAAATAATAAAATAAAATAAAATAAAATAATAAAATGGAATAAAATAAAATAAAATAAAATAATAAAATAAATAAAATAAAATAATAAAATAAAATACAAAAAATAATAAAATAAAATAAATAAAATAAATAAAATAAAATAAAATAATAAAATAAAATAAAATAAAATAATAAAATGGAATAAAATAAAATACAAAAAATAAAATAAAATAAAATACAAAAAATAAAATAAAATAAAATAATAAAATGGAATAAAATAAAATAAAATAATAAAATGGAATAAAATAAAATAAAATAATAAAATAAAATAAATAAAATAATAAAATAATAAAATAAAATGAAATAAATAAAATAAAATAAAATAAATAATAAAATAAAATAAAATAAAATAAAATAAAATAAAATAAAATAAAATAAAATAAAATAAAATAAAATAAAATAAAATAAATGTGTTCCAAGGAAAATAATGCCCAGGATTGCAGTATTTTTAGTTTTTATTTTTATTCTTTTAGTTTTTTTACTTGTTGAGAAAACAGGTCTTGCTCTGCTGGGAATTCAGGCTGCCAAAAGCTCAATCTTCGGAGCTGCCTCCGTCTCATCAATTTCAATTCTCCCTATGCAGAATACGGAAAAGGTCACCCCCGAATAGGATCACCAGGGAGCACTTAGGCAGAACTGACTAGGGAATTCTGGGAGTTGAAGTCCACCTGTTTTAAAAACTTCCAAGCTTGAGAAAAAAGCTTGCTGTATTGGAACACAAGAGCTATCTGGAAATGGAATGGAAAATAGAAAATATGGAATGGAATTCAAAATGGAAAATGGAAAGGAACGGTGTGGAATGGAGTGGAGTGGAATGGAAATAGATGATATAATGGGATGGAATAGAATGGAAATAGAAAATAGAGAATATAGTGGAATGGAATGGAAAATAGAAAATATAGAATGGAATGGAGTGGAGTGGAGTGGAATGGAAATGAGTCGCGGTGGCGCAATGGTTAGAGCGCAGCACTGCAGGCTACTTCTGCTGACTGCCGGCTGCCTGCAATTTAGCAGTTCGAATCTCACCAGGCTCAAGGTTGACTCATCCTTCTGTCCTTCCAAGGTGGGTAAAATGAGGACCTAGATTGTTAGGGGCAAAATGCTGACTCTGTAAACCGCTTAGAGCGGGCTGGAAAGCACTGTGAAGCGGTATATAAGTCTAAGGGCTATTGCTAAATAGAAAATGGAGAATATAATGGGATGGGATGGGATGGAAATAAAGAATAGAATGGAATAAAAATAGAAAATAGAGAATATAATAGAATGGAATGGAAAATAGAAAATATAGAGTAGAGTACAGTAGAGAATTCAATGAGTGGAACTCCAAAGATGATCTAATATAGGTAGTCCTTGACTTACAACAGTTCATTTAGGGATCCTTCAAAATTACAATAGGGTTTAGTAGAGGTACTGGTCTACCAGGCTTTTAACTACCGATCTACCCATTTATTTTTGCAGGCACTGATCTACTCATGTATTTTTGCAGGCACTGATCTACTCATGTATTTTTGCAGGCACTGATCTACTCATATATTTTTGCAGGCACTGGTCTTTATGACGGTTGCAATGTCCATGGGGTGTGTGTGTGTGTGTGTCACGTGATCCCTTTTGCAACCTTCTGACAAGCAAAGTCAACGGGGAAGCTGGATTCAATTAACAACCTTACTAATAGTCTTACTAATTTAACAACGCCCAGGGATTCACTTAACAACCGTAACAAGAAAGGTCGTAACAAACGGGGCAAAACTCGCTTAACAACTATCTCGCTTAGCAGCGGAAATGTTGGGCTCGATTGCGGGTCATAGGTCGAGGACTGCCAGTATGTGAAAAAAGGGAGAGGGCCCCCCCAAAAAAATTAAGGAGAGATTTCCAGACCATGTGTGAACAGTTTGAAGAAAATATGCCCCTCTGGACAAAGGGAAAACATGAATAAGGCTTGGACAAGAACTATTCTGTCAACTATATTATAAATTTGATACATTTGACCCTGAATTTCCCTTTGGGGGGAAACCTCTTTGAAGTTTGTAACAAAGCACTGGAGATCTTTCAGATTTAATCATGTTATTGCAAAACAAAAGATTTTTCTTAGCAGGATATCCTTCTCGGCAAGAATGCCAAATAGCTCCTCCGTCAAAATGAGGCTGGTGGAATGAATTTTTCTGCTTCTTAAATGTCCGTGTTAAATGAGGCCGAACCGGTTTATGCCATAATAATGATGAAGATCTAACATGTGACTTGAGCGCCTGTTATTGTGCATGCAGTTATTACCGTATAATGCAGTGGTGAAATGTAAAATTTGTTACTACTGGTTCTGTGGGCGTGGCTTGGTGGGGTGGGTGGGTGATGTGACTGGGTGGGTGTGGCCAACTTTTTTATTATTATTATTATTTATTTTTTTTACTTTTAAAACCATTTTTTCTACAACCTCTTCGGCGGAAGAGGTTGTAGAAAAAATGTTTTTAAAAATAAAATAAAAAGCTTCTGATGATTGCGCAGCTCAGCTGGGCAATGGGGGGGGGGCAGGGATTTTTGCTACCGGGTCTCCGAACCACCCGCCTCCATCGCTACCGGATCGGGCGATCCGGTCCGAACCGGGAGCATTTCACCCCTGGTATAATGCTACTTTTATACCTAACACTTTATGATTTTTTTTATAAACAACTCAAGTTGATGGAAATAGGTAAGGCTCCTTCTTCTTCCTATTTTCCCCACAAACAACAACCCTGTGAGGTGGGTTGGGATGAGGGAGAGAGAGAGAGAGGGGGATTGGGCGGCCCAAAGTCATCCAGTTGGCTTTCATGACTAAGGGGGTACTAGAACTCTCCGTCTCCTGGTGATTGGACCACATTCACCCAGCTGACTTTTATCCCTAAGGAGGGACTAGAACTCACCATCTCCTAGTGATTGGCCCAAAGTCACCCAGCTGGCTTTCATGCCTAAGGCAGGACTAGAATAGGACTAGAATTCACTATCTCCTGGTGATTGACCCAAAGTCTCCCAGCCAGCGTTCATGCCTATGGTGGGACTAGAACTCACCATCTCCTGGTGATTGGCCCAAAGTCTCCTAGTGACTTTCATAGCTAAGGTGGCACTAGAATTCACTATCTCCTGGTGATTGGCCCAAAGTCTCCCAGCCAGCATTCATGCCTATGGTGGCACTAGAACTCACCATCTCCTGGTGATTGGCCCAAAGTCTCCTAGTGACTTTCATAGCTAAGGTGGCACTAGAATTCACTATCTCCTGGTGATTGGCCCAAAGTCTCCCAGCCAGCATTCATGCCTATGGTGGCACTAGAACTCACCATCTCCTGGTGATTGGCCCAAAGTCTCCTAGTGACTTTCATAGCTAAGGTGGCACTAGAATTCACTATCTCCTGGTGATTGGCCCAAAGTCTCCCAGCCAGCATTCATGCCTATGGTGGCACTAGAATTCACTATCTCCTGGTGATTGGGAGGGGGGAAGAAAGACAACCATTTAGCTCTGCCACAAGCCCTCTGTTGTGGCCTGTCGGGCACCGGCCCCTCCAGCAGCCGAATCAGAGGAGGAAGAGGAGGGGGCGTGGGAATCAGGATCAGCATCAGGGCAACCTGAGAGCTCCGAGGGGGAAGAGGGAATGGAGCTGGCAGAGAGAGGGAAATAGAGGCAGAGCCTGGGCCGTCTGTCAGCCGTCAGATGGAGGGTCATCAGCCCCCAGGTCTGGAGAAGGGCTGATGAGGAGGAGGAGGAACAGCTGGGTCCTGTGCCTGATATGCGGATGCACAGAAGGCAGAGGAGAGGAGAGCAGCGGAAATCTATGGGCCGGTCCTCGGGACGGAAGAGCCACCGCTGCTAGTGAAGCCCCACCCGAGCTCTGGGGATCAAAGGCAGGGGCCGGAGACGAGTAAATGTGGCAGACAACTATTCATCTCCCTGCTGGATGGACTTGTTAGCCTGCGGTGAGAGAGAAACTTTTTTGTCAGGGGTGCTGGCGCTCCTAATAAAGGAATCTTTTGAGTTCGCTTCAGAGGGGTTTGTCGTGTTTAGGGAGCTGGATCAGAACACCCTCCTTACCCCACAACACCCTAAAGAGCCGAGGTGGTGCAGTGGTTAGAGTGCAGTACTGCAGGCTACTTCAGCTGACTGAGAGCTGCAGTTCAGCAGTTCGAATCTCACCAGGTTCAAGGTTGACTCAGCCTTTCCATCCTTCTGAGGTGGGTAAAATGAGAACCCAGACTGTTGGGGGCAAGAGGCTGACTCTGTGAACTGCTTAGAGAGGGCTGTAAAAGCACTGTGAAGCGGTATATAAGTCTTAAGGGCTGCCGCTATTATCAGATATGTGGCAAGATAAGTGAGTTGACCACAAAAGGCGTCATCATTCCCAAGTTATTTTCGTATTTGAGATCCGGTTCTACCAAAATCACGGGACATTACTCAAAAAACCCTGGACGAGCCCGGTGGTATCTTTTCAAACTGACAATTTTTTATTAAAAGGCTTTATTAGCGCTGCCGTTTCGTGAACGTCTAATAAAATGCCTTCCTGGGAGAAAAGGTGCCACAAAACTCCTGATTATAATTGTGGGGTTTTTTTTTGTTTTTTTTTGCAACCGTAGTTTTTAACGCGACTCTCCAACGGCAAGCCTATTTCTTTCTTCTCCCCAAACACCTTTTAATTAAGCAAATTTGCTTCTTTTATGCCTCCCCTTTTATTTAGGGGGGGAAAGATAATGATTTGTAGTCTAGTTGCTAAGGCAACCGCAGAGGAATAAAATAACGGGAGAACAGTAAAAGGATATACGCAGCGGTGGGATTCAAATTTAACAACCGGTTCTCTGCCCTAATGACTAGCTGGGTGGGCGTGGCCAGGGTGGGCGTGGCTAGGGGGCTGACAGGCAGCACTTGGCCTCCTGCACCCCCCCCTGGGAACAAAAATTGGCCGTGGGGGAGGGCACCCGCCGTTCCCTGTTTCGGGCCTAGCAGGCCTTCCTGTACTTACCTGGGAGCCAAAATGGAGTGAGGTGGGACCAGCCATCAATTTAACAACCGGTTCGCCCAAACCGGCCTGAACCAGCTGAATCCCACTGCTGGATATACAGCTAGTCCTTGACCCGTGATGGCGAACCTGTGGCACGTGTGCCACAGGTTGGCACGCAGAGCCATATCGGTGGGCACGCGAGCTCAGCTCCAGCTTCTGGGCCCACCAGTCGGCAATCGGGCCATTTCCGGCCTTCGGAGGGGTGGGGAAGGCCGTTTTCACCCTCCCCAGGCTCCTAAAAAGGCTCTGGAGCCTGCGGAGAGTGAAAAACCCACTGTGGGTCACTGTGCCATCATGTGCCAAAAGCGGGGGGAGCACAGGGAATGGGGCGCATAGAATTATGGATAAGGGCACATGCGCGCATGACCCCTTCCGCGCTCCCCCCGCTTTTGGCACGCAATGGTAAAAAGGTTAGCCGTCACTGTCCTAGACTCACAACAGTTCCTTGAGTGACCGTTCGCAGTTACAAGGGTGCCGAAAAAAGCGATTTAGGACAGTTTTTCACACTTACGACCATTGCGGTATCCCCAGGGTCATGTGATTTACATCTGCACGCTTGCCAACTGATTCATGTTTATGATGGTCGCAGTGTCCCGGGGTCACGCGATCCCCCTTTTGCGACCTTCCGACAAACGAAGTCAATGGAGAAACCAGATTCACTTAACCACCGTGTTAGTAATTTAACCACTGTGGTGATTGGCTTAACCACTGTGGCGAGAAGAGTCGCAAAGCGGGAGAAAACTCGCTTAACCGATTTCTCGCTTAGCAACGTAAGTGTTGGGCTCGTAAATTGTGGCCCTAAGTCGAGGACTACCTATAGCTTAAAAAACCCAGTTTCTTTTTACTATATACAATGTCCACAATGCGAATTGAGGTCACTACTAAACATCAAACATTTTTCCTCGATTTACAACCATCGTTTCACAAGTTTTCGAAGTTACAACAGTCTTGGGGAAAAAAAGTGACTTACAACCAGGTCCTCGGATTTAGGACTTCCCCCCCACGGATATGAGATCAAAATTTGGGTGCTCGGCAATCAGTCGATATTAACAGTTGCAGGATCTCGAGGTCACATGATTCCCCCTTTGCGAACGCCCGACAAGCAAACTTAATAGGATAAAATGGATTTGGTTAATGACCACATGATTCACTTAACAACTGCAGGGGTCGTTCAACAAAACTTGGCAGAAAAGGTCGTAACATTGGGCGCAACTTTCTTTACGACTGCCTTGCTTAGCGACGGAAATTCCGGTCTCAGTTGTGGTTGTGAGTTTGGGGACTACCTGTTTTTGATACGCCAAAAGAAAGAATTTTTTTTTTATCACATTAGGGAGAAATAACCCAAAAACCCAAAAAAACTGCTTTTATATCTCGAGTGAACTGGGCATCCTTTCAAATTGAACTCAATCCAATTTACATTTGTGCCGGCGTCTTTTTCTAATCTCAAACCACAGGCAGGCTCAATTACTTCACTAATTCAACATTTCTTTTTAAAACAGGAGGTGCCGTTCGGTTGATAAAGGCTCTCTCCCCGGCCAACAACATAACTCTTTCAAAAAATAGTCGTGTTTCAAATTTAGGTGGTTTTTCTTTTTTCTTTTTTAAAAAAAAAGAAGAATCAATTTTGGCACACATCTTTGGGACTTTTACAGTGGTATGTTTTTCTAGGCAAGGTATACTCACTTCTGTCGTTTTAAATATAAATAATGACACCACCCCTTTCGCTTTCGTTTCCTGTAATCTGGTTTCTTTTAGCAAAAAACAAAGATGAAGGGGTCATTAGGAAGGCATCTCCCATTGCCAGTTAATAGTTAGTTAGTTAGTTTAGTTTATTTGATTTATATACCGCCCTACTCCCGAAGGACTCACGGGGGTGAACAGCCACAAGATAAAAACACATAAATACAAAATTTAAAAACAGAATAAAACCGAATTAAACAATTTGGCCCAAGACAGATTTAAAACACCCCAATAAATTAAAAACGAATTAAAATTTGCGTTTTAAAAAGGAAAAAAGGGAAAAATTAGGCCAGGCCAGCCTGATGGAATAAAAAGGTCTTGAGAGCGCGGCGGAAGGTGCGTAGATCCGGGCTCCTCCGTATCTCCGGGGGGAGATCGTTCCAGATAGTAGGTGCCCCCACAGAGAAGGCTCTCCCCCTGGGGGCTGCCAGTCGGCATTGTTTGGCCGACGGCACCCGGAGGAGCCCCTCTCTATGGGAGCGTACCGGCTGGTGGGAGGCTATTGGTGGTAGCAGGCAGTCTCGTAAATAACTAGGTCCTAAATCATGGAGCGCTCTAAAGGTGGTAACCAAAACCTTGAAGCGCACCCGGAAGACCACCGGGAGCCAGTGCAGCTCGCGCAGGAGAGGTGTTACATGGGAACGCCACGTCGCTCCCATAACCACCCGCGCAGCTGCACTCTGCGCCAGTTGGAGCCTCCGGGTGCTCCTCAAGGGGAGCCCCATGTAGAGAGCGTTGCAGTAGTCGAGGCGGGAGGTGACGAGGGCATGAGTGACCATGCGTAAAGAGTCCCGATTCAGAAAGGGACGCAACTGGCGAATCAGGCGGACCTGATGAAAAATCCTCCCGGTCACGGCCGTCAAGTGCTCTTCTAAAGACAGCCGTGAATCCAGGAGGACACCCAAGTTGCGAGCCCTCTCCGTGGGGGCCAATGATTCGCCCCCAATAGTCAGCGATGCCGCCAACTGACTATATCGGGACGTCGGTCTTGGATGGGTTGAGCCTGAGCCTGTTTCTCCCGATCTAATAACCCTTCCTCCCCAAACATTTCTGAATTTTGTAGAAACAAGCAAACAAACAAACAAAATAAAAATAAAAATAAAAATACAGACTTGGAGGCTTAAGCTTGCCCCTGCTTAGTGGGATGTTTAAAAATAAAACAGCCGTAACTTAAAATATTTCAACTATGTCAGTGGAAAGCAAAAAAGTTGAGCTTTAAAAATGTTTCTTTAGAGAGAGAGAGAGAGAGAAAAAAAAAGAGTTCCAAGCAATGCAACTCAAAACTTTCTCAAGGCAAGGGGAAAAAAATTCTTATCTTGGGTTTTTTTTGTTTTTTTTGCTGTTCGGAAAGGTAATGATTTTTAACACTTCGCGATATAGAGAGAAATCGCTAGGTGTGACTAACACTTGTACGGGAAAGAGGAAGGGGGGAAAAAAAATCTGTCTGAATTTTCCCCCGAGTTGCAAAGTCAGCGGTGTATTTTGTGAAGTGTAAAGTAAAAAATAAATAAATAAATAAAATAAAACGGCTTCTAATTTTATTCGCCTGCCAAGCGGATCGTAAGATCTATTTTTTTCCCCCTACTAATTCGCACGAAAATCAGCGATACGGAAAGGAAGTGTGATATTACTATGCTCACTACAAGGAGTTGGGTCTGTAGCGTAACTCTTGCATTGAAATTCTTCGTTTTATTACGTTCTCCACTGCGTGCATTCCGAGCTTAACCTCTCGACACAGGCAGTCCTCGAACTTACAACAGTTCATTTAGTGACCATTCGAAGTTACGAAGGCAAAAGTGACTTATGACCATTTTACAAACTTTCAAACTGTTACATGATCTTGTGGTAACGTGACCAAAATGCAGACGCTTGGCAACTGACTCGTATTTATGACTGTTGCGGCGTCCCGGGTTCAGATCAACGCCTTTTGCGACCTTCTGACAAGCCAGATTCACTTAGCAACTGTTACTCAGTTAACAACTGCAGTGGTTCACTTAACAACTTTGGCAAGCAGAGTCGTAAAATGGAGCAAAACTCAATTAACAACTGTCTCACTTAGCAACAGAAATGTTGGGCTCAATTGTGGTCGTTAAGTCGAGGACCACCTCTATATACGTATTTACTCTCAATAAATATGTACCGAACCTCTTGCCTTATTAAATCAATTCCTCCAAAGCACTGACACTTCACTGTACAAATAAGTTCTCGTTTAGCGACGGCCGCGTAGCGACCATTCACAGTTACAACGATGATGAAAAAGTAATTTTCTGACCAATCCTCACATCTGCGACCTTTGCAGGAAAGCTGAGCTGAGATTGTGAGCGCCGTTGTGATCTCACTTAGCGACCGCTTCGCTTAACTATGGCCAGTGTACGAGGACTACCTGAAGTGAGGGTTTAAATATGAGATGGGAAGCATTGATTTTTTTTTTTAAAAGTGACTTTGCTAAAAAGGTAAACACCTCAACCATCCCTTGAGTGACCTTCGAAGTCACAGCAGCACTGAAAAAGTGACTTGCGACCGTTTTTCACACTTATGACCGTTGCGGCCTTCCCGCGGTCACGTGATCGCAATGGGCCCTGGTTGTGTATTTATGACTTTTGTGTTAACCTGGGGTCACGTGATCACGATTTGTAACCTTCCCAGCCCGCTTCGGACCACCGAAGCCGATGGGGGAAAGCCAGATTCATTTAACAACCGCATGATTCACTTAACAACCGAAGTTGAAATCCACAGGTTATCTAGGTCGCCTAGTTGCCCACCCCTGCCCTGACAACGGCAAACATTCCTGGCCACATTTTAATAACCACCATGGAGAGCAGCCTTCATTCATAAAACCAGGTGCCAGCTAAAGAAAGAAATCACCCATTTAAGCTCTCTACATGGGGCTCCCCTTGAGGAGCACCCGGAGGCTCCAACTGGCGCAGAGTGCGGCCGCGTGGGTGGCTATGGGAGCGACATGGCGTTCCCATGTAACACCTCTCCTGTGCGAGCTGCACTGGCTCCCGGTGGTCTTCCGGGTGCGATTCAAGGTTTTGGTTACCACCTTTAGAGCGCTCCATGGCATTGGACCTGGTTATTTATGGGACCGCCTGCTGGCGCAAACGGCCTCCCACCAGCTGGTACGCTCCCATAGAGAGGGGCTCCTCCGGGTGCCGTCGGCCAAACAATGCCGACTGGCGGCCCCCAGGGGGAGAGCCTTCTCTGTGGGGGCACCCGCCATCTGGAACGAGCTCCCCCCGGAGATACGGAGGATCCCGGATCTGCGCACCTTCTGCCGCGCTCTCAAGACTTTTTTATTTCACCAGGCTGGCCTGGCCTAACTTTTCCCTTTTTCCCTTTTAAAATGTAAATTTTAAACCTGTTCTTAATTTTTGGGGTGTTTTAAATCCGTCTTGGGCCAAATTGTTTAATTCGGTTTTATTTTGCTTTTAAATTTTGTATTTATGTGTTTTTATCTTGTGGCTGTTCACCGCCCTGAGTCCTTCGGGAGTAGGGCGGTATATAAATCAAATAAAACCTAAGCTGGCAGGGCTTGGCTGAGGATGCTGCAATTCCCCTGCGCCTGGGGGCACAATTTCTTCTGGCAAAGGGTGAATCGTGTGTGAGAAAATCCCGCCGATAACATCAGGACCGGCTCGCGAATTAAATCTAATCTTAAGGAAGGTTCAGACGTCTAATTATTTTTCGGCATACCTGAGAAGGAGGCGCCCCGATCCTCTGTTTTCAGAGGTTTTTGCACCCTGGTTTCCCCCAAAACGTGCCCATGCAATCTCAGTAGGTTAAAAAAAAACAAAAGGGGGAAAAAAAAAGCATAAATTATCTATATTTTTAATTGCTCTTCCCAAGCAACTGAATCACTGCACTCACTGCAAAAAAACGAACAGCTGTCTTTTAAATTAGAATCTCTTTGGCTTGTTTCCACTCGCTAGCCGGAGCAGCTACAATAACCAGGTGTATAAGTAGTCCTTGACTTACAACTGTTCGTTTAGTGACCGTCGGAAGTTTCAACGGCACTGAAAAAAAGGGACTTAGGAACTTTTTTTCACCCTTACGACCATGCAGCGTTCCTAGAATCACATGATCAGAAATTGCCGCTTGGCAATTTATTTATTTTTTAAAATTTGATTTATAAGCCGCCCTTCTCCGGAGACTCAAGGAGGCTTACAATGCGTTAAGCAATAGCCTTCATACTTTTGTATATTTAGATTTATATTGATTCATATTTATGACAGTTTCAGTGTTCTGGGGTCACGTGATCCTCTTTTGTGACCTTCCGGTAAACAAAGTTAATGGGGAGGCCAGATTCACTTAACAACCGTGTGACTAACTTAACAACTGCAATGATTCACTTAACAACCATGGCAAAGAGAGGTCGTAAAATGAGGCACGCAGCTCAACTTAACAACTGCCTTGCTTAGCAATGGAAGTTTTGGGCTGAATCGCGGTCGTAAGTCAAAGACTAGCTGTCGTTCTGTCTGGGTTGCTTTTGTGCTGTATAGGAACCTCCGTCCTCGATTTACGACTGTAACGGAGCCAAGTTGCTCAGAAAACAGAGTGGTCGTTAAGCAAAACAATGATTTGCAATGGGTGTGGGTTTTGCCGAAAAGCAGACATGCCAGTTTTCACCAAAAACCAGAGTAAACTATATGACTGCAGGACAGTCGCGTGTTCAAAATCCGCACACGCGGCAACTGGCTCATATTTATGACGGTCGCAGTTTCCCGGGGAGTCACACGATTCCCCTTTTGCGACTTTCCGACAAGCGAAGTTGATGAGGGAAGCCAGATTCGCTTAACAACCATGTGACTGATTTAACAACTGCAGCGATTCACTTAACAACCGTGGCAAGAAAGGTCATAAAAATGTACAGCAAATGTTAGTAACTTAACTGCAGGGATTCGCTTAACAATTGTGGCAAGAAAGATTGGGGGGAAACTCTCTCTCTCTCTTCTTTCTTTCGCAAAAAGTTTTTTTATTTTTATTTTTCTCAACACACAAATTACATCTTTTTGGAACAGAGCCCTGATCCGGTCATCAATTTATACAATTTTTTCCCCCCTCTTTAACAAGATTTTATATATTCTACTTTGCCACAACGCTTATTTCTTAATCTTAAACCACCTATCTCGACTAATACCATCTTAAAAAAAATTTACTCAGGTTTACTTAATCAAAAAGGGCCTGGTGGCTCAGCAGACTAAAAGCACTGTTATTAACATCAGCTGCCTGCAATTACTGCGAGTTCGAATCTCACCAGGCTCAAGGTTGACTCAGCCTTCCATCCTTTCTAAGGTAGGTAAAATGAGGACCCAGATTGTGAGGGCAATAAGCTGACTTTGTATAAATATACAAAAGAATGAAGGCTATTGCTTAGCGCATTGTAAGCCACCCTGAGTCTCCGGAGAAGGGCGGCATATAAATCAATTTTTTTTTAAAAAAAAAAAAATCATTTACCTTTCTATTAACCCCCCTTAAATCTTAATTCAATTAATACCTCATAATACATTTCACAATTCTTACCCTAAATCCTCACTATTAACAATACTTAATCTTAAATCACCTATCTCGGTGGGGGGGAGGGGAGACTCTCTTAACGACAGCCTCGCTTAGCAACAGAAATTTGGCGCTCTGCGGTGGTCGTAACCTTGATATCCCTATATACCCGATATCCCTGTGCCAAATTGCAAATACAGACCATCCTTTGCCAGAATTTCCGCTGTACATATTTCTCTCCTTTAAAGAATAACTCCGTTCACCTAAGGTGGCGTCTTTAGTGGCCATTTTTCTACATCCGCCAACAAAAATTGCGTTGGAGTTTAGAGAGGATTCGTCGGCAACTCCTTATCATCATGAATATTCATGAGCTTCACAAAGCAGTTTTATTAAGTTATGTTGGGGAGGGGAGAGGAAGGGGGGGAGATGGCCAGATATTGCTGACTGGGGCACATTCCCCCCCCCCGGTCGTTTTCAAAGGAGGGCTTAATAAAAAAAACAAAACGGCGACCCGTTTCTTTGAACGACGGGTTTTATAATATTTTAATCGAGTGTGAAGACAAGAGATAAAGACGCGGCTTCATTCAGCCTGGACAGGTGGTCCCCATCAACCCGGCGTGTTGGCATCCGAATTCCTCCCGCCATACTATTAAAAGGCGATTATGCAAATTAACGGACTCTTCCCGAGAGAATGCATAAAATCGTCGCAAGTGGAAAAACAAACTAAGGGTTTCCAAAAAGTTAAAAAAAAAAAAAAAAAAAGAGTCCAGTGTTTTTGTCAAACTCTACGGTCCGGCATATGGTCTTTTCAAAAGGAAGAGGGACTTCGTTAACGTTATCGCTGGATGGGGAGGCGATGCAGGAGACCGCGGTTGTGACGAGTGAGCGCGGCGACGTATTTCGAGGCCCCCTTTTGTAAAAATCTATAGACATTTAGAGCTGGTTTTGAGATGATCTGCTTGGTGTTTTTATTAAAAAAAACCTCTTTTGTTTATTCTGTAAAGAAAAGTAGAAATTTTCTCAAGATGCTACAGTAGGGCATTGCACGCCAAAATAACTAGACACAAGGATGGGGTCCCCCCCCCCCACAATGGCATCGCTCTGCTGAACAACTAATGCCCACAGCATTGTCCTGTGCCCTGGGATGCCAAACCATGTTTAGAGGGGGCTGTATTGCTATTATCCTTCTCATCTTTCCTATTACTTCATTATTATTATTATTATTATTATTATTATTATTATTATTATTATTATTATTATTATTATTATTATTATTATTTTATTATTATTATTTCTATGCCGCCCACTCTCCGAGGACTCTGGGCGGCTTACACCAAAAACAGTATACTAAATAGCATATTGCCCCCCAACAATCTGGGTCCTCATTTTACCCACCTCGGAAGGATGGAAGGCTGAGTCAACCTTGAGCCTGGTGAGATTTGATCCGCTGATCGGCTGAACTAGCAGCCAGCTGAAGTAGCTGCCGTACTGCACTCTAACCACTGTGCCACCTCGGCTCTTCCTTTAGCGCCTCGGTTCTTCATTTAGCGTCTTATGGCTGTCACTTTGCTTGTTTCTATCTTATCTTATTCTATCTTATGATTTGTGTTGATGGTTTTTATTTAGTGTCTTAGCACGATCACTGACTGTTGTGCCTTATGATTTATACTGATTTGATTTTATGATTATGATTATCACTTGTTGCTTGTATGTACAGTCAGAACTTATGCATCAGAGAAAAAAATTCCATTCCATCCCATCCCATCCCATCCCGTGGCCAGGGGGGCTTTTTATCAGGTTCGCCTGATACGCCAGTTGCGCCCCTTTCTAGATCGGGACTCCCTACGCACAGTCACTCAGGCACTCGTCACTTCCCGCCTGGACTACTGCAACGCTCTCTACATGGGTCTTCCCCTGGGGTGCACCCGGAGGCTCCAGCTGGTCCAGAACGCAGCCGCGCGGGGGATTATGGGGGCGACGAGGCGCTCCCATGTGACACCTCTCCTGTGCGAGCTGCACTGGCTCCCGGTGGTCTTCCGGGTGCGCTTCAAGGTGTTGGTGACCACCTTTAAAGCGCTCCATGGCTTAGGGCCGGGGTACTTACGAGACCGCCTTCTGCCACCAATAGCCTCCTACCACCCAATACGCTCGCACAGAGTGGGCCTCCTCAGGGTGCCGTCCGCCAGACAATGTCGGCTGGCGACCCCCAGGGGGAGAGCCTTCTCTGTGGCGGCGCCCACCCTCTGGAACAACCTCCCCCCAGAGATACGTACAATAACAGACCTCCGGATTTTTCGTTGGGCCCTGAAAACCCATTTATTTCAACTAGCTGGGCTGGCTTGAGTTAAATTTTAAATTGATTTTAAATTGGGTTGTTTTAATTTACGGCCAAAATATTTAATTATTTTAAACTGTTTTTAAATTTTGTATGTTCTGTTTTTTACTTTGGCTGTTCACCGCCCTGAGTCCTGTTTGGAGAAGGGCGGTATAGAAATGGAAACAAACAAACAAACAAACAAACAAACAAACAAACAAATAAATAAATAAATCCCATCCCATCCCACCCATCCACCCACCCATCCATCCATCCATCCATTTATTGGTTCGATTTATATGCCGCCCTTCTCCGGAGACTCAGGGCTTCTTACAATGCGTTAAGCAATAGCCTTCATACTTTTGTATATACCTGCTTAGTAAGGCTTTCGGCCCCCCCTAAGCGGTGTTATTCCATTCCATTCCATTCCATTCATCTCTATTCTTACTCTATTTCTACTGTATTCTCTATTCCATTTTCTATTTTGTTTATTCCATTCCATTCCATTCCATTCCATTCCATTCCATTCCATTCCATTCCATTCCATTCCTATCCTATCCTATCCTATCCTATCCTATCCTATCCTATCCTATCCTATCCTATCCTATCCTAATTCTTACTCTATTCATAGTCCTCGATTTACAACAGTTCACTTACCGATGGTTCAAAGTTACAATGGCACTGAAGAAAAAGAGACTTATGACCGGTTTAATTTTTTTTAAAATTTTTAAATGTTTTTTATAATGATTTTTTAAAATGTATTGTGAGCCGCCCTGAGTCTTCGGAGAGGGGCGGCATATAAATTGAATTAATTAAATTAAATTAAATTAAATTAAATTAAATTAAATTAAATTAAATTAAATTAAATTAAATTAAATTAAATTAAATTAAATTAAATTAAATTAAATTAAATTAAATTAAATTATTAAATTAAATTATTAAATTAAATTAAATTTACGACCATTGCAGCGTCCCTGTGGACACGTGATCGAAATTCAGATGCTTGGCAACTGACTCATATTTATGACCGTTGCAATGAGCCAAGGTCACGTCATCTCCCTTTCCCTGACCTTCTGATCAGCAAAGGTCAATGGGGAAGCCGGTTTCGTTTAACAACCGGGTTACTAATTTAACAAAATGCAATGATTCGCTTAACCACTGTGGCAAGAGAAAGTCGTAAACTGGGGAAAACTCACTTAACAAATGTTTCACTTAGCAACATGTATTTTGGACTCGATTGTGGTCGTAACTCGAGGACTACCTCTCTTCTCCTCTATTCCTTAAGAGAAAACAAAAAAAACATTTGGTCTCCATGAAGGACAAGCCTTCTATATAAAATGTCCAGAGCAGCGCTGAAGATCCAAGGGGGGAAAAAATGGTTTCAGGAAGGTGGATAGAACAATTTCAAATCTCGCCAGGCTCAAGGTTGTCTTAGACTTCCATCCTTTCGAGGTAGGTAAAATGAGGACCCGGATTGTGGGGGCAATAAGCTGACTTTGTATAAAATAGGACACCGCTTAGGGGGGGCCGAAAGCCCTACTAAGCAGGTATATACAAAAAGTACGAAGGCTATTGCTTAACGCATTGTAAGCCGCCCTGAGTCTCCGGAGAAGGGCGGCATATAAATCGAACCAATAAATAAATAAATAAATTTTTGCAGTAACGTGCAGACTAAGAAGCTGGAAATCACCTTTTTTTTTTTTTTAATTTTTATTGTATTTTTATTGTTAAAAAGTGACAGGAAAAAAAAAACAATACAAAAATCAATAGTAAAGAAAGAAAATTTTTTTCCCCCAGCGTGCTATACAAACGGAAAGGAAGTTTTAGGAAATTAAAGTCTTCAGTTCTTCCAAAAATCTCTTTGATAGGGTACTGGCGCCGATTCATCCAATCTCCCAAGTGCAAAGTCCACAAATGGTTGCCAGGTGTTCCAAAAAACATTCTCTTTGTATATACCACTTCTAATTTTAATATCACAAGTCAATTTATCATTTAATGCAAATTTCCATGTTTCATTATACCATTCTTCTAATTTTAAGTCGTTTGATTTCCAATATCTAGCAATTATAATTCTCCCCATTATAACCAAAATCCTCACCAATTCTCTTTCTCCAGTTGTTAATGTTGTTTCATTCAATATTAATAATAATATGGTTTCCGATTTCAATTTGACCCCCTTCTTAATCATTTCAAATATTTCATTTTCTATCCTAAACCAAAAAAATTCAACCCCATTACATTTACACCACATATGAGCATATGTCCCAAGTTCCACTTTACATCTCCAACACATCTAATAAAGTGGATAAAATGTGTTGGAAATCACCTTTTTGCTAAACGATTCAGAACCCTTCATTCAGGGATCTCGATTCCCTTTGTCGTGCTTTGACGGAATTTATGGAGCCGTTTAGGGGGATATTAATAGTCTGCACTTTTCGTCCCTCCATCGCTCCAATCAAGAGTTGGAAAAGAGGTGACAGGGGTAGAAATATTAGTTGTGGCCTGGATCCAGACCCCAGGCCTTCTTTCAAATGACGTTCTGTGCATGCTTTCCGTTTGGGAAATGCAGCTCCTTTCCAAACGTTGCATTTAAATCTCCTGCAGCCAAGAAGCTTTTTGTGGGCTCCTTCGCAGCTAACTCATTCATCGTCACCTGCATACCTAACCACCCTCCTTGTAAATTCTGATTTTTTACGTGTCTCGCACAGCTCAACATTTCTCCGACTGCTCCTTTCACCTCAATAGGTATGCTAGGGAGGAGCTAATTTATCAGCTGAGCTGATTTAAAAAAAAAAAAACTCACCAAGGTTTAACCTTGGTTTGGTTTGAGAAGGGAAGCGGAAGAGAATATTTGTAGCTCGGGGTTGAACGGAGGGGTCCTTGGTTGCTCTTTGAGCTTGCAGATGTTTCATCACCCAACTAGATAACATCATCAGCGCTAGGGGATGTGAGGTTTGCTGCCTGTTTATATACAATAGCTTGCCCTGGCAGCATTGGTGGAGCTGCGGTTTTCTCTTTGATGGTTCCTTGATTAGAGCATTCCTTTTGTTGTTGGTTTCTCTGATTGTTCCCTTAGTAAATCCTTGATTAGGGTATTGTTTTCTGCTTGGTTGTTTGTCTGGGGTCAATCCCTGCTTATCTAGGTGTTGATTGCTAGAGTGGAATAGGAGGAGGAGGACCGTGGGGTCCTGGGTGCCCTGAGCTGATCGTTTTCTTGCAGATACTATCAGTGCTACGAGGAAGTGGGTTTTGCGGTGTGGAGTAGCACTAGTAGTAGTAGTAGTAGGAGGAGGAGGACGAGGAGGAGGACGACGACTGTGGAGTCCTTGGTACCCTCTGAGCTGGGTTGTTTTCTTGCGCATATCTCATTACCCAACTAGGTATTATCATCAGTGCTACAAGGGAGTGGGGCTTGAGGAGAGGTGGGGGAGGAGAAAGAGGAAGAGGATTGTGGGGTCCTTGATACTGTCTGAACTCGTTGTTTTTTGCAGACGTTTCATGATCAAACTAGGTTGTCAGCGTCTCACCGCTGGCATAGAGAGGAGAGAGATAAGCCCTGAACTTTTGCCTGCTAAATCCCTTTGAAGCTGGGTTGTCGTGGAAATGAAGGGAGGGGGGGACATTCCTGTGAAATGACGAGACAAGAAGTCAGTGGAGTGACTTGGAAGATAGCCAATGAGAAGCAGATAATTGGGGATCGGAAAGGGAGGGATTGGGGGGCAAAAGGTCAGTCTTGTCCGCATCGAGTCATGATCCGGTTGTTGTGCTCAATTAAAGAGAAGATTTCCTTAAAGATAGGCAGTTTGGAAATTCATTTATTTTGAGATAGCATCGAAGTCTGACAAGGTAGTGTCATCAGTGCTTTCTTGAAATCGCCTATAACAGTGATGGCTAATGTTTTTGCCATCGCGTGCCAAAAGCGGGAGGAGCGTGGGATGGTTGAAAGTGCGTGTGCCCACACCGATAATTCTATGTGCCCCGTCCCCTTGCGTTCCCCCTGCTTTTGGCACATGATGGCACAGTGGGCCCGGTAGGGCTGTTTTTTACCCTCCCCAGGCTCCAGAGGCTTTCTAGGAGCATGGGGAGGGCAAAAACGGCCTTCCCCACCCTACCGGAGACCTTCCGGAGGCCAGAAACGGCCTGTTTGCCTACTTCCAGTGGGCCCAGAAGGCCTGAAAATCAGCTGGCCAGGACACACATGTGCGCCGGAGCTGAGCTCACATACCCATCAATATGGCGCCCTGTGGCACGGGTGCCGTAGGTTTGCCATCACGGGCCTAGAATTTGAAGTATGCCCGATTTTAAAAATGGAAGCTCTTCGCATGGTCGTAAACTGAGGACTACCTACAGCAAGTATTGTCCTCAAATGTGGAAGGAAGTAGATGAACCACCAACTGGCCAAAAATAAAAAATAAAAATAAAGAACTTTGTCCGGCAGAGATAAACTTTTTTTTTAAATGATCCTTACTATGAGACTTAAGGACAAAAGGTATTTGGGGGAAAATATTTATTTATTTATTTAGGCCACCACCTGATTCTAATTGACTCTGGGCAGCTCACAAGAGAATTACATAAAAAAGGGGGGGAAAAAACATTATTATTTTTTTTTTAATCCAAACAATTTACAGAGGTCTTCAAACTTGGGAGCTTTAAGACTTGTGGACTTCAACTCCCAGAATTCTCCAGCCTGCATAGCTTTAAGACTTGTGGACTTCAACCCCTAGAATTCTCCAGCCATCGTAGCTTTAAGCCTTGTGGACTTCAACTCCCAGAATTCTCCAGCCATCGTAGCTTTAAGACTTGTGGACTTCAACTCCCAGAATTCTCCAGCCTGCATAGCTTTAAGAGTTGTGAACTTCAACTCCCAGAATTCTCCAGCCAGCGTAGCTTGAAGACTTGAGGACTTCAACTCCCAGAATTCTCCAGCCTGCATAGCTTTAAGACTTGTGGACTTCAACCCCTAGAATTCTCCAGCCATCGTAGCTTTAAGCCTTGTGGACTTCAACTCCCAGAATTCTCCAGCCATCGTAGCTTTAAGACTTGTGGACTTCAACTCCCAGAATTCTCCAGCCTGCATAGCTTTAAGACTTGTGGACTTCAACTCCCAGAATTCTCCAGCCATCGTAGCTTTAAGACTTGTGGACTTCAACTCCCAGAATTCTCCAGCCTGCATAGCTTTAAGACTTGTGGACTTCAACTCCCAGAATTCTCCAGCCTGCATAGCTTTAAGACTTGGACTTCAACTCCCAGAATTCTCTAGCCAGCATAACTTTAAGACTTGTGGACTTCAACTCCCAGAATTCTCCAGCCATCGTAGCTTTAAGACTTGTGGACTTCAACTCCCAGAATTCTCCAGCCTGCATAGCTTTAAGACTTGTGGACTTCAACTCCCAGAATTCTCCAGCCTGCATAGCTTTAAGACTTGTGGACTTCAACTCCCAGAATTCTCCAGCCTGCATAGCTTTAAGACTTGGACTTCAACTCCCAGAATTCTCTAGCCAGCATAACTTTAAGACTTGTGGACTTCAACTCCCAGAATTCTCCAGCCACCGTAGCTTTAAGACTTGTGGACTTCAACTCCCAGAATTCTCCAGCCATCGTAGCTTTAAGACTTGTGGACTTCAACTCCCAGAATTCTCCAGCCTGCATAGCTTTAAGACTTGTGGACTTCAACTCCCAGAATTCTCCAACCAGCAATGCTGGCTGGAGAATTCTGGGAGTTGAAGTCCACAAGTCTTAAAGCTGCCAAGTTTGAAGACTCCTGAATTACAATATGCCATAAATTTACAATCTGGTCATAAAAAGGTGGCCATCCATCCAATAAAGCATAATAGGAAATAACTTTTCGGACTAGCTTTTTAACAGGAAATGATGGGAAACAGTGGGATGAGTTTTGGGTTTTTTTTTCCCCCCAGTCCAGTTATTTTTTTCCCCCGAGTCCAAAAAGTCCAGAGTTTTTGCACAGGAGTTCTGTGTCCTAAACAAAAACTGCAGAGGGCAATTTGGAAACCGGAAGCTGTCTGGTCCTCCCTTGCAAAAATTGCCAAGAATAGAAAAACCTCTCCCTAAAAGCTATTTCAAGAAGAAAATCCTTTATTTTTTTTTTTGGTGACTACCTCATTCTGTATTACTCAGAGCTGCAAACCAGGAGCATCCGAGGCAAAGAAAATCCCCGCAAGACAGTTTTAATTCAACCTCTTTTTTTGGGAAAGCAAAAATGCTTGTTTGTTTTTTCAAGTCTTGTTAAATAACATTTCAAAAGTTGTACCAACTAAATACTTTATTATATGGGCAATCCTCACCTTAATGGCCACAACTGAGCCCCAAATTTATTGTTGCTGAGTAAGAAATTTGTTACGTGAGTTTTGCCCCATTTCATGACTTTTCTTGCCGTGGAACGTTAAACCAAGGAGCCTTGGTAGTACAGCGGTCTAAAGCACCCTGTTATTAAGACCAGCTGCCTGCAATTACTTCAGGTTCGAATCTCGCCAGGCTCAAGGTTGACTCAGCCTTCCATCCTTTCTAAGGTAGGTAAATTGAGGACCCAGTTTGTGGGGGGCAATAAGCTGACTTTGTATAAATATACAAAAGAATGAAGGCTATTGCTTAATGCACTGTAAGCCGCCCTGAGTCTCCGGAGAAGGGCGGCATATAAATCAAAATAAAAAAAAATCAAGAAAAAAAAATCACTGCAGTTGTTAAACGAATAACCCGGTTGTTAAGTGAATCCGGCTTCCCCATTGACTTGGCTTGTCGGAAGGTCACAAAAAAAGGGATCACGTGACCTCCGGGGACGCAGCGACCGTCATAAATGAGAGTCAGCTGTCAAGCATCCGAATGTAAATCACGTGACCATGGGGGGGGATGCTAGAATGGTCATAAGTGTGAAAAATGGTCATAAGTCACTTTTTTTCCCAGTGCCGAGGGACCTTGGAGGTCATCTAGCCCAACCCGCTGCTCCAGCAGGAAACCCTACACCATTTCAGACAAACGGCTGTCCGATTTCTTCTTAAAAACCTCCAATGGTCTGAGAGGTTGAACCAAGCAGGAATTTCCTGTCAGTGAGAAGAATTCACCAGCGGAACTGCTTGCCACCAGAAGTGGTGGGTGCTCCATCACTGGAGGTTTTTTAAGCAGAGACTGGACAGCCACTTGTCTGAAATGGTGCAGTGCAGGGATGGCTAACCTTTTTGCCGTCACGTGCCAAAATTGGGGGGGGGGGGAACAGGGAGGGTCGTGTGTGCACGTGCCCACACTCATAATTCAATGCGCCCCATCCCCCGTGCATGCGCATGCGACCCCCCCCCCACACACTCCAGTGGTGGGTTCCTCCCGGTTCGGTCCAGTTCGGCCGAGCCGGTAGCGGTGACGATATGATGTCACCGAACCGGTTCTCCCCCCTCCCGCCCTCCCACCCACGTTATTCTTACCTTTTATTTGGTCCCACCCCCAATCTATTGCTGCCTCCTGAGTCCCAGCTGATGACGAGAGGGAAAAAAACTGTTTAAACTCTTGCCGCGGGGATTCAAAGGGCCGCCCTACAGCTGATCAGTGTTAAAAGCAAACAAATGAGTTGGGTCGTAAGTGCGAGGACTGGTCGTAAGTGTGAGGACCTTCCAGAAATGACTCTGACCAGCTAGCCACGCCCACCTAGTCACATGACCTCCAAGCCACACCCACAAAATAAGCCACGCCCACAGAACTGGTAGTAAAAAAATTTAGAACCCACCCCTGCCACACTCCCCCCGCCTTTGGCACATGATAGCATGGTGGGCCCGGTAGGCCCGTTTTTTTCGCCCTCCCCAAGCTCCAGAGCCTTTCTAGGAGCCTGGGGAGGGTGAAAACAGCCTTCCCCACTTCCCCGGAGGCCTTCCGGAGGCCGGAAACAGCCGGTTTCCCGACTTCCAGTCCCACCGGAGCTGAGCTAGGGCAACGCTCGCGTGGCCACCGATATGGCTCCACGTGCCACCTGTGGCACGCGTGCCACAGGTTCGCCATCACGGGTGTAGTGCCTCCCGCTCGAACACGGGGTTGGACTAGATGACCGACAAGGTCCCTTCCAGCTCTGATGATCTTCTACGTGAGGATATTCTAAGGTATTTTGAGAATATCTTAAGACGATCTTCTAACCTCTAATAATTCTAGTGATTGGATATAATAGCCAAGAGGATATTCTAAGACAGTGTTTCTCAACCTTGGAAGCTTGAAGATGGGTGGACTTCAACTCCCAGAATCCCCCAGCCAGCGCTGCTGGCTGGGGGATTCTGGGAGTTGAAGTCCACCCATCTTCAAGCTTCCAAGGTTGAGAAACACTGTTCTGAGACATTCTAAGAGGATATTCGAATATAAGAGGATAGCATATTAATGTCCCTTAATGCTCCTTGCCTATAATATAGGCCCCATTTAATTATTGATGGCCCCCTCTGCAAAATGAGATCAAAAGATTCCTACCCCCTAAAAGGTTTACAGGAAGACCATAAAACACAAAGAGCTTCGTCAACTAATATTCTCCACCAGTATTGACCTCTGCCTCCCATTACGCCCAGTCAGAGGGATCCTTGGCTAAAATGGGAAGGGGGGGGGGGAAACAGCTGCACTGTCAGCTGCAGACCTCTGGAAAGGCCCCAGCCAGATGTAAAAGTCGAGACAGGCCCTGTAATTTTTTCCCCCCAGCAATTGGGATGGACTACAGGTAGTCCTCGTCTTACGACCACAAATTGAGCGACTAACGTTTTTTGTTCCTAAGCCAGATGGTTGTTAAGTCAATTTTGCCTCACTTTACGACCTTTCTTGTCACAGTTGTTAAGCGAATCACCGCAGCTGTTAAGTTGGTTGTTAAGTGAATCTGGCTTCCCCATGGATTTTGCTCGTCGGAAGGTCGCAAAAAGGGGGTCACTGCCACTGTCATAAAACTGAGTCAGGTTGCCTAGCGTCTTGAGTTTTGATCACATAACCGCGGGGATGTGGAAAATGGACGTAAGGGTGGAAAACGGGCGTAAGTCACTTTTTTCAGTGCCCTTGCAACTTCGAAAGGTCACTAAACGGACGGTTGTAAGTGGAGAACTACCTGTAATTCGTTAACTATGATGGACATGTCTTACTCGCTGTTTCGTCACACAGACAAAAGTGTGCCAAAAGTTTGGAAGCTTAATCCATCTGTCAAATACGGGTAGTCCTCACCTTACGACTAAAAACGGAGCCCAAAATTCTGTGACTAAACGAGGCAGCTGTTAAAGTGAATTTCGTCCCGTTTGACCACTTTTCTTGCCAAGGTTGTTAAGCGAATCACGGCAGTCGTTAAGTTACCAACACGGTTGTTAAGTGAATCTGGCTCCTCCGTTGACTTTAATGAGCATTTTTGCCTTTTTTGTGTTGTTTAAGCAAATCATGGCCGTTGTTAAGTGAATCACTTGGTCGTTAAGCGAATTTGGCTTCCCCTATTGACTTTGTTTGTCGGAAGGTCACAAAAGGGAATCGCCTGACCCCGGGACACTGAAACTGTCATAAATACGAGTCGGTTGCCAAGGGTTCTGGATTTTGATCACATGACCACAGGGATACTGAAAATGGTCGTAAGTGTGAAAAACGGTCACAGGTCCCTTTTTTCAGTGCCCTTGTAACTTCGAATGGTCACTGAATGAACGGTTGTAAGTTGAGGACTGCTGTTATCTAGAAAAAGTTGAGTCCAGAAGATGTCCAGAAGCATCTTGACTTCCAATTTTTGGCCAAAACCGCTCTCTTAGCGAACTGCCCTATTTGCTGAATGACCGTGGCAACCACCAATTTGCTTAACGACCGTGGCGACCCGCCGATTTGCTTAACGACCGTGGCAGCCACTTCAGCCACGAAATAACCGATGCCCCCCTACAAAAAAATACGCTGTAAAATCAGGTCATTCGTACGACCGACCTGTTTCCTGACGGTCACAACTTACAACCGTGATGGCAGGGGTGAAATGCTCCCGGTTCGGACCGGATTGCCCGATCCGGTAGCGATAGCGGCGGGTGGTTCGGAGAACCGGTAGCAAAAATCCCTGCGGCCCCCCCCCTCCACCATGCCCAGCTGAGCCGCACAATCATCAGAGACTTTTTAAAAAATTTTTAAAGTATTTTTTCTACAACCTCTTCCGAAGAAAAAATGCTTTTAAACATTAAAAAAAAAAGCCTCTGATAATCTCCACGAAAGTCCACAAATGAAAACATATAAAAGGAAGAGAAGGATATGAGCCTAGAAAGAGTGAGAGAGAGAGAGAGAGATGCTTTTTAGTGCTGACATTTTACATGTTAATATCTAAAACTGCCCATTATCCAGGCTGAAATCAATTCTGAAGCTTGTCATCCACAATTCATCGTCTTCGGGTTTGGCAAGCAAATCAAAAAAAACCCACAGGAGAATCGATCAAATGACCTCATCCTGGCATGGATTTATTTTATTATTATTTTTTTTTAAAATTTGATTTATATGCCGCTCTTCTCCGGAGACTCAGGGCGGCTTACAATGCGCTAAGCAATAGCCTTCATCCTTTTGTATATTTATACAAAGTCAGCTTATTGCCCCCACAAACTGGGTTCTCAATTTACCTACCTTAGAAAGGATGGAAGGCTGAGTCAACCTTGAGCCTTGGAGAGATTCGAACCAGCAGAAATTGCAGGCAGCTGGTCTTAATAACAGGGTGCATTAAACCACTGTACTACCAAGGCTCTTACAGGATTTCTTGCAGGATGCTCTTCATTCCCAGGTCCTGTGCCCAGCTGGGGTATTTACAGCTCGTCCTCCACTTACAACCGCTTGTTTAGTGACCAAAGATATAACAGCACTGAAAAAAGCGACTTACGGTGGTTTTTCACACTGAACGACCTTTGCAGCATCCCCATGGATGTGTGATCAAAATTCAGATGCTTGGCAACCGGTTCGCCTTTATGACGGTCACAGTGAACCTGGGTCGCGTGATCCCCTTTGGGGACCTTCTGAGAAGTGAAGTCAATGGGGGAAGCCAGACTCACTTAACAACCATAATAAACTTAATAATTTGCTAGCTAGCAGTGGATAAAATGCCAGCTCCTTAGAACAGTGTTTCTCAACCTTGGAAGCTTGAAGATGGGTGGACTTCAACTCCCAGAATCCCCCAGCCAGGTTTGTACCACCACTTCCCATTATTTTGAAACTAACCCTCTGTTGATGCAGCTTACCTATTGTGTCTTTTGTGATTTGTGTGTGTGTGTGGGAGGAGAAACAGAGGAACAGGTCCAAGTCCAGGGCAAGCTTAAACAGTTGCGGCACTGAGCTCTCTCTTGGCAACTTGGCAACGGCAACTCTGATCCCAGAACGACAAAAAAGAAGGCATCTCACACCCGGCGGCACCGAAAAACAACAACAACAAAGCAGTAAAAATTTGGGATTCTCTCTGTTTTGTTTTTTTTGTGGGTGCACAGAGAGAGAGAGAGAGAGAGAGCCCTCTTTTCAGCAGAGTGATGCTTCTGGGCCGGTGGCCAATCTGATATTTAATTAAAGTCTACCCGCGTTCAATTCCCCCCCAGTAACGAGGTTAGCATTTCCAAGAGCCATTAAGCAAATTTCATTAGGGGACGGCTGTGTTGCAACGGTGGGATTGTGAATGGAGATAGAGAGAGAGAGAAAGAGAGCCATTCAGCCGGAGGCCGCCGAGGGAATCTCTTCGAATCGCGGTGATCCGTCAAGGCTGCCTTTGATGGATGGACAGAGCTGGGAAGTTTATTTTCCCCTCCCCGTCGCTTGAGACGGCTTGGATGACCGACTCTGCTCCAAAACAGAGGGGGGCTGATTTTTAATTATATTAATTTATTATAGGAACTCTTCTTTTGATTAGTTTCGCTGTTTTATAGATGGGGTTTTATATTCTGTTAGCCGCCTCGAGTCGCCATGTGCAAATAGGCGGCGATATAATTTCCCTAAATAAAATAAATAAATAAATAAAATAAAAGAGAAAAATCATTCCGGGGTTTATGTTTGGATGACATGCCTTTGAAACCCTGCTTTTGTCTATCAAGCTACAGGTACAGTCCTCGACTTACAACGGTTCAAAGTGTTCTGTGCATGCGCAGACGGTCATAAACAGGTTACTTCCTAGTTAAAACCAGGAAGTAACGGTGTCCGGGCCGGTGGGCGGAGCCACGCGCTGCTGCCGCTACAGGTTCGCCGAACCATGTGCCGCCATCGCTACCATTTCGGCCGAACCAGTCCGAACCGGTAGCATTTCACCCCTGCTTATGACCGTTTTTCGCACTTAGGACTGTTGCAACATCCCCAGGGTCGCATGATCAAAATTCAATTGCTTGGCCACTGACTCATATTTATGACCGTCGCAGGGTCCCCTTTTCGACCATCTGACAAAGCCAAGTTGACGGGGAAAGCCGGATAAATCGATTAACGATTTATCAACTGCAGCGATTCGCTTAACAACCGTAAGCAGGAAAGGTTGTAAAACGGAGCAAAAGTCACTTCACAAATGCTTCACTTAGCAACCTAAAAGTTCGGAATCGATTGTGGTCGTAAGACGAGGACTACCTGTAATGGCATGCCGAGGTATAAATCCAATCGTGGATCATGAAGTTGATTTCTGATGAGCTGTCATGTTTACTCTTGCAGGCATTCCTCGATTTACGACCACAATCGAGCCCAGAATTTCCGCTGCTGAGCGAGACAACTGTTACGTGAGTTTTTCCCCCATTTTACGACCTTTCTCGCCACAGTTGCTAAGCAAATCGCAGTTGTGAAATCAGTAGTACGGTTGTTAAGTGAATCTGGCTTCCCCACTGCTTGTCAGGTGGTCGCGAAAGAGAGATCACGTGACCCTGGGGACACGGCGACCGTCATAAATAAGAACCAGTTGCCAAGCGTCCGAATTCTGATCGCGTGATCGTGGGGATGCTGCAATGGTCATAAGTATGAAAAGCGGCCGTAAGTCATTTTTTCCTGTGCCGTTAACTCCGAACGGTCACTAAATGAATGGTTATAAGTGGAGAATTACCTGTACGTTTTATCGACCTAGCTTAGGATGTATAACCACTAAGAAAGATGGCATTTGGGATAGTTTTCGGTGAGGAGTGTAGAAAACTAGCACCCACCCCTCTCCTAGAAGAATGAAATATTTTAGGAAATGTTAAAAAGGCAGGATAAAATATTTCCCCTAAAAGAAAAAGAAAAATCTTAAAGGAAACAGAAACCCAGAAACCCAGCTCCCTGCCCTCAGCAGATATTTTGGTGCCTCTTAAGAAAGACTGGGCCAGCTTATCTACAAGACAAAAGATCTCCAGCTCCAGGGTGATGGGATTAAGACGTGACCCTCCAGGACATAATAGCAGTATCAAACATCTAGCAGCAGAGCTCACTGCATTGCAAAATCTCCTAAGGACATCGCATTACTCGGCAAACTTCAACCAAACTTATCTCAGACAAATATGACCCCTACATGGTCCCATGGGAATCTGACCACAGCCAATAGAATACATGTTCTTGCACAGGAACAGGAAGCTCAAGGGCAAGGCCCAAGAGAAGGTATCTCAATACCTCTCGCTCTCCACTCCATGTGGTCAGCTGCCCAGGACCTCAAAACCCATGTGGTCCTCTTCGTCATTAAGCCGTCTTTCCAAACGGCCTCCATGTTTCCCGTGACTTTCTCCCCACTTGGAACTGAACCCAGACGGATATTTCTTCCAACAGGAGAAGCAAAGAAATATTACAGGAATATTATGGGATGGAAACACGTTCTGGGCAAAAATGAGATCTAACAAACGTTATAATCTTTGGTAAAAGCCTCCCAGTGTAGTCCTCAACTTACAACCACCCGTTTAGTGACCAGTCAGTGTTACAACACCGCTGAAAAAGGAGACTTACGACTGATCCTCGCCCTTATGACTGCCATCTGAAGTGCAAAGTCAATGGGGGACTATGGATGCACTTAATGACCATGTCTCGCTTAACAACTGCAGGGATTCGTTTAACAACGATGGCAAAGAGAGTGTAAAAAAATCCGGCATGATTCTGCCTGTTGTCCAAGCTCCTTGGAAAGGACCTATAGATAAGGCAAAAAAATGCCAAATCCGTTCTGAACACCTGGCGGAACATCCTAAAATGACAACAATTTTAATTTCTGGCCATTTTTGGCAGCTTAATTTTGCCAACTAAGATGATCTTTAGAATGGCCTAAAGCCAGAAGTTAAATTAATTTTGCCCCCTAACTGTTTTTATTTACTGTTGCAGGGCTTGTCAAGGGCAGTAGGAGAAAAATTAAAAACAATGATTTATAAGGAGCTGAACCAGCTGGTGTGACTTATTTGAAATCTGCCTTCTGGGTAACTGCCTCTTATCTCATCTGATAATCAGTAGTTCTTCCAAAATTAGGGTATTTTGGAGTCACTCCAGATGGTCATTAAGCACAACAGTCCACCACCTTGTCCAGAACACACAAAAGTTTTTTTTTTTTTTACACAATCGGTCTGCTTAAATGCACCCTGGGGCCAGGAAACAGTGGCCTCTGTCCTAAAACTTGTCTTTTTTTCAAAAAAAAAAAAAATAAGGGTGGATGTACTTCTGTAATTCTAATGGTTGCACATGAAGTGCAATTAAATGGTATATAGGGTCTCCTGCCTGAGCAGGGGGTTGGACTAGAAGACCTCCAAGGTCCCTTCCAACTATTATTTTCTTTTCTTTTTTCTTTTCTTTTCTTTTCTCTCTTTTCTTTTCTCTTTTTTCTTTTCTTCTCGTCTCCTCTCCTCCCCTCCCCTCCCCTTTTCTTCTTTCTCTTCTCTTCTCTTCTCTTCTCTTCTCTTCTCTTCTCTTCTCTTCCTTTTCTTTTCTTCTCTTCCTTTTTTTCTTTTCTTTTCTTTCTTTTTTCTTCTCCTCTCCTCTCCTCCTTTTTTCTCTTTTCTTTTCTTTTCTTTTCTTTTTCTTTTTTTTCTTTTCTTTTCTTCTCCTCTCCTCCACTCTTTTCTCTTTTCTTTTCTTTTCTTTCTTTTCTTCTCTTCCTTTTCTTTTCTCTTCTCTTCTTCTTTTCTTTTTTCTTTTCTTTTTTCTTTTTTCTTTTCTTTTCTTCTTTCTTTTTTCTGTTGTTTTTTCTTTTCTTTTCTTTTCCTCTCCTCTTTCTTTTTTTTCTTTTCTTTTTTTTTCCTTTCCTTTTCTTTCCTTCCTTCCTTCCTTCCTTCCTTCCTTTCCTTTCCTTTCCTTCTCTTCTTTTTTTCTTTTCTTTTCTCTCCTCTCCTCTCCTCTCATATCCTATTCTATTCCAGGTAGCCTTCGTCTTACGACCACAGCTGAGCCCAAAATTTCTGTTGTTAAGCGAGGCAGTGGTTAACTGAATTTTTGCTCCATTTTATGCCCTTTCTTGCCACGGTTATTAAGTGAATCTGGCTTCCCCACTGACTTTGCTTGCTAGAAGGTCCATGGGGGATGCTGCAATTAGAACTCAGACCTTAGAATAACTTTATTGTCACTAGGAATGTACACTAATCGGCATACATTACAACAAAATTTAGTTGCATACAGCTGTCAAAGGGTCTCCACCTCTGATATATATTACCTAAACATGACAGAATAAATGAATAAATGCAAAATTATGCATATTCCCACATATATTATATGACACGGAGAAACAACATTGTTTAAATCAGTGTTTCTCAACCTTGGAAGCTTGAAGAAGCCATCTTTAAGCTTCCAAGGTTGAGAAACATTGGTCTAAATTAATGGTCCTAAGTGTGAAAAATGATCGTAAGTCACTTTTTTCAGTGCTTTTGCAACTTCGAACGGTTACTAAGTGAAGTGTTGTTAAGCTGTTGAGGACTACCCTGCTGTCTGAGAACACATTAACAGAGTTGGAAGGGACCTTAGAGGTCATCTAGTCCAACCCCCTGCCCAAGCTGGAGATCATACACCATTTCTGACAGATGGCAGTCCAGTCTCTTCTTGAAAGCCTCCAGGGATGAAGCTCCCACAACTTCCAAAGGCAACTTCTCTTCCATCGGTTGATTATTCTCACTGTCAGAAAATTCCTCCTTATTTCCAGGTTGAATCTTTCCTTGTTCAGTTTCCATCCATTCTTCCTTGTCTGGCCTTCAAAGGTGCCTTGGAAAATAGTTCGACCCCCTTCCTCCTCTCTGTGGCAGCCCCATGAGTGAAATCCAGGAGGTTCTGACAGGTTCTGGAGAACCGGTAGCGGAAATTTTGAGTAGTTCGGAAAACCAACAAATACCACCACTGGCTGGCCCCAGAGTGGGGTGGGAATGGAGATTTTGCAATATCCTTCCCGCCATGCCCACCAAGCCACACCACGCCTGCCAATTCATGCCCACAGAACCAGTAGTAAAAAAAATTTGGATTTCACCACTGGGCAGCCCCTCAAATATTGGAAGGCTGCTATCCTGTCTCCCCTGGTCCTTCTCTTCACTAGACTTGGCAGGCCCAGTTCCTGCAACCGTTCATCGTATGTTTTTAGCCTCCAGTCCCCCTAATCATCTAAACATAATTCAGATGTTTACAAAAAAGGAATTAAAAAAAAAATTGCAGAGTTCATTCCTTTCTAAAGGCAGAAGGGCCGTTTTCAACTTCGCAAAACTTCAGCTGTGCTATTATCGCAAGAGGGGAAATCGCTTTCCGCTTCTCCCTTGCGGCTAGTGCGGTCCTTGGTGCGCTTCTGAGCTGGATGGGTTTTCTTCAGGGTGGATAAAAATCAATGATTTTTTTAAAAAAAAATCAAAAAAATCAGATTTTTTTTATTTAAATCGGATTTTTTTTATTTTTATCGGATTTATTTTAATAAAAAACTTTGGGGGTAAAAATCTTATCGTAAGATAGTTTTCTATTTAAGATACATAAATAATTTAGTTTATTCAGCATGAAATGGAGCTTAGTTATGTAGCAGGAGGCTGTATATTCTGCAACACTGGGACTATCGGTGAGTCAACAGTGGGTCAAAGGAGTAGCAGAGATGACAGTTGCTCTTTAAAAATTATGATTTAAATCGAGTTGAAGCCTTTTTACTAGTGATTTAAATCATGATTTAAATTGTGATTTAAATCAACTCGATTTAAATCAAATCCACCCTGGTTTTCTTGCAGACATTTCATGGCCCAAGTAGGTAACATCATCAGTGCTAGAAGGCAGTGGGGGTTTGCTTGCTGCTTATATACAAGCTGCTCGCCCTGTCTGTGTTGCTGGGAGTGTTCTTATAAGAGCCTGATGGCGCAGCGGACTAAACTACTGTTAAAGTAGTATTTAGCTGCCAGCTGCCTGCAATTACTGCGAGTTCAATTCTCACCAGGCTCAAGGTTGACTCAGCCTTCCATCCTTCCGAGGTAGGTAAAATGAGGACCCGGATTGTGGGGGCAATAAGCTGACTTTGTATAAAATAGAGCACCGCTTGGGGGGGGGGGCGAAAGCCCTACTAAGCAGGTATATACAAAAGTATGAAGGCTGTTGCTTAATGCATTGTAAGCCGCCCTGAGTCTCCGGAGAAGGGCGGCCTATAAATCGAACTAATAAATAAATAATAAATAAATAAACAAACAACTGAATCAAGGAACAACCAAGAACAACACTGCCGACGCTGACAGAGCAAGCAGGGTGGATTTGATTTAAATCGAGTTGATTTAAATCACGATTTAAATCATGATTTAAGTCACTAGTAAAAAGGCTTGATTTAAATCAACTCGATTTAAATCGTAATTTTTCAAGAGCAACTGTCATCTCTGCTCCTCCTTTGACCCACCGTTGACTCACCGATAGTCCCAGCGTTGCAGAATATACAGCCTCCTGCTACGTAACTAAGCTCCATTTCATGCTGAATAAACTCAATTATTTATGTATCTTAAATAGAAAACTATCTTACGATAGATTTTTACCCCAAAAGTTTTTTAATTAAAATAAATTCGATAAAAATAAAAAATATCTGATTTAAATAAAAAAAAATCCAATTTAAATAAAAAAATCTGATTTTTTTTATTTTTTTTTTAAAAAATCATTTTTATCCACCCTGAGAGCAAGGCACATGTATACGTGGCACATAAGAGATACACAACGTCTAAGTATCTCAAGAGACAATTCAAAAACCCACAAGGAAACAAAAAGACCAAAAAAAAAAAAAAACCGCACCCTCTTCTCACCAGAATCAACACCCAGAGATTTACACCAAGATTAACACAATCAAGAAGTAAACAATACGGCAACGAAGGAATTGACAGCTCAGAGAAACAATCTCGGTGAAAACGGGTAGTGTGCAAGCGTGATAAAATAAATAAATGCATGAAGAAATAAATGATCAAACAGTAAACAATCAAAGAATCACAAAAAACACTCTATCAACATTAACAGAGTTAAGACACTAGCGCAGTGACGGCTAACCTTTTTGACGTCGTGTGCCACAAGCGGCGGTCGCACGGGGGGGTCGTGCACGCCCGTGGCCAGACCCATAATGCAATGCCCCCCGCATGCCCCTCCTCACCACACATGCGCACGCAACCCGCCCACCACGCATGCACATGTAACCCCCCCGTGCTCCCCCGCCCATACGTGTGTGACCCCCCCGTGCCCCATTTTGGGCCTAGCAGGCCTCCCTGAAGCCACCTGGGACCAAAAACGGGCCCTGGGGGGGCGCTGCACCCCCCCGCAGCCCGTTTTGGGTCGGGGAGCGCCGCTCCCCTCGTGCATGAACGCACAACCCCCCCCTGCTCCCATGCATGCACGTACGATGTCCTGCGCATCTCCTGCATGCGCCCCACTCCTGTGCCAGAGACCTGAAAATCAGATGGCTGGCGGGAGGTGCACGCATGCGTGGTGGAGCTGAACTGGGCAATGGCTTGCATGTCCGCAGAGAGGGCTCCGTGTGCCACCTGTGGCACGCGTGGCATAGGTTCGCCATCACAGCACTAGTATGTAAAAAGAGAGCAAACCCACAGCATTTAGATGGAGAGTGTCCATCTATGGCAACTTTAAGACCCCTGGACTTCAACTCCCAGAATTCCCCAGCCAGCATGGCTGGCTGGGGAATTCTGGGAGTTGAAGTCCACAAGTTGGACACCCCTGTCCTCCATCTTTAACTTTTAGATATACTGTTTTTATATTTTAACATTTTACGGTACGTCGCCCAGATTCCTTCTCTGAGACGGGCTATTCAGAAATGTGAAAAATAAATAAATTATCCCCCCCCCCCCCGCCCTGCCACTGCTGCAGGCAAATATTTGTCAGATTAGCGGTGTTTTTTAATGTCTTGGCATCTGGGCTCGGCGGCTTCGGGAGCTCACTTGGCCAGGCTGACTATTTCCGCTCTTTCCCCCTTTTTTTCTTTCTCCGGGAGGTTGATGGGCAGAGCTGCTGGATAGAAGGTCTTTCATCGGCCTGCAGCGAAACAAGCCGGCTACTGTACATTACAGGACGTTACAGATGGAATCATAATATATACGGTGGATTTCATGGAAACTTTCCTCTCCTCTTCTAGCCTCTTTCCTTTCCTTTCCTTTCCTTTCCTTTCCTTTCCTTTCCTTTCCTCTTTCTTTTCTTCTCTCCTGTCCTGTCTTGTACTCCCCTCTCCCCGCTTTCTTTTCCTCTCTTCTCTCTTTTCCTTTCCTCTCCTCTTTTCCTTTCCTTTCCTCTTTCCTTTCTTCTCCCGTCCTGTCTTGTACTCCCCTCTCCCCACTTTCTTTTCCTCTCTTCTCTCTTTTCCTTTCCTCTCCTCTTTTCCTTTCCTTTCCTTTCCTCTTTCCTTTCTTCTCCCGTCCTGTCTTGTACTCCCCTCTCCCCGCTTTCCTTTCCTTTCCTCTCTCCTTTCTTCTCCCGTCCCCTTTCCTTTCCTTTCCTTTATTCTCTTCCTTTCCTTTCCTTTCATCTCCCCTCTTTCCTTTCCTGTCCTTTCCTTTCTTCTCCTGTCCCCTTTCCTTTCTTTTCCTTTCTTTTCCTTTCCTGTCCTTTCCTTTCTTCTCTTCTCCTCTCCTCTCTCCTTTCTTCTCCTGTCCCCTTTCCTTTCTTCTCCCGTCCTGTCTTGTACTCCCCTCTCCCCTCTTTCCTTTCCTTTCCTCTCTTTTCCTTTCCTTTCCTCTCTCTCCTTTCCTTTCCTTTCCTTTCCTTTCCTTTCCTTATCTCCCCTCTTTTCTTTCCTTTTCTTTCATCTCCCCTCTTTCCTTTCCTTTCCTTTCCTTTCCTTTCCTCTCCTCTCCTCGCTGAAAAAAGTGACTTAATGACTGTTTTTCACACTTATGACCATTACAGCATCCCCATGGTCACGTGATGAAAATTCAGAAGTCCCAAAGGTGCTTTTTTTCAGGAGGCCACTGGACTTTCTGGTTATTTTTCTTTTGAAGATGTTTCGCTTCTCCTCCAAGAAGCTTCTTCAGCTCTGACTGGATGGTGGGGAAGGGAAGGATTGATACTCCTTGCATACAGAGAGCTGGTCATTTGCATCCTTTTAGAGGGTCCTTGAGGCCACTTGGAGAGTTACCTGTATCCTCAGGGACACCTGAGTGGAGCAAATGGTTCCTGTAGTCTGCCATTTTTCCTCTGGAAATCCATTCCTCCTCCCACCCAATTCCAAGGGTCTTCATCCCAAATTGAATAGTCTATGGAGATTCTCAGTCAACCAGGACCTGGATGACTGAGAATCTCTACAGACAAAATTCAGACGCTTGGCAACTGATTCCTATTTATGACGGTTGCAGTGTCCTGGGGTCATGTGATCCCCTTTTGTAACCTTCTGACAAAGTGAAGTCCATGGGGAAGCCAGATCTGCTTAACAACCAGGTTAACTAACTTAACAGCTGCATTGATTCGCTTAGCAAATGTGTCAAGTAAGGTCGTCAAACGGGGCAAACCTCACTTGAGAACTGTCTCGCTTAGCAACGGAAATTTTGGCCTCAGCTGTGGCCGTTATGTCGAGGACTACCTGTATTTCTTTAAAGCCTAGTTCCGTTTTCAACATCATGCCAATTTAAAAAACAACAACAACAAAACTTTAAACAAAAACGGGACACTCAAACAGCAAGTCTCTAAACGATGTGCTGAAAAGTCCCTTCAAGTTTATAAGTTAATAAGAGGAATTATTGGGGGGGGGGGGGGAAGGGAAAAAGGGTGGGGGGGAATACTGGGGAAAAAAACTTGTAAAAGTTTTCAATAAAAAAAAAAAGTTTATTGTCTCTTCCACGTAACAAAACAGACCATCTTTGCTGGACATCTGGAAAATAATAATAATAATTATTATTTTTTGATGAATTAATTCCTTCTTAAGGTCAGAGCCCCCACTGTCTGACCTTCTTTAGAAGAAAAGCCGGGCGGCCTGGTAAAACAGGATATTCCAAAGCCTTTGTTCCCAGTTTATCTTACTAATGTTCTTCCATTGTGTATACAGCTGAGAGCTGCAAGAGATCCTTTCCAAAATGCCCAATAATTTGGAATTTTTTTTTTACAGGCAGCCAACTGCCTGTAAGGTCCAGAGTGAGAGAGCAACAAATGTTGGTTTTGGATATATTACCGATAAAGTTATTTTTTGAAGCAATCCAAATTCTCAGCGCGTGACTCAGGAGCTTTTGAGAGAGATTTTAGCGTTCAACCGATCTAGAATATTAATTCCTTCCAGGGGTGGGCTTCCAAAATTTTTAGCAAGGGGTCCTCTGCCCAGTTGCTTTTGGGTGGGCGTGGCCATGGGGAGGGGGCGTGGCCTAGTCGGCCTCCTGCACCACGGTGGGTGGGTGGGACGTTTTTGCCCTCCCCAGGCTCCGGAGGCTTTTCTTAAGCCTCTGGGAGGGCAAAAATGAAGGTTAAAAAAAAAAAGATTTTGAAAAAACTGACAACTGGCAGACTGTTAGAAAGAAGGAGGAAAACCACAAAAGAAACACAATAGATTTGGCAGAAGAATTAGGCCTGCCTAGAAAAGCAAATTCTGCTTACAAAACAATCTAAGCAGACAGCAGGAAAACACTCATTTTTCTTTCTTAAGAGTCTCTATCAGCTAAAATTCACTTAAAGATATACTGGTATATGTCACTAAATGGTAACATTTGGTAAGACCACACTTGGAAGTGCTGCATCCAGTTTTCATCACCACGATATACAAAAGATGTTGAGAGTCTAGAACAGAGGTCTTCAAACTTGGCAGCTTTAAGACTTGTGGACTTCAACTCCCAGAATTCTCCAGCCAGCATAGTTATGCTGTCTGTCTGTCTGTCTGTCTGTCTGTCTGTCTGTCTGTCTGTCTGTCTATCTATGACTATCATTAAGTGTTGTACCTTATGATTCTTGACGAATGTATCTTTTCTTTTTATGTACACTGAGAGCCTATGCACCAAAGACAAATTCCTTGTGTGTCCAATCACACTTGGACAATAAAGAATTCTATCTATCTATCTATCTATCTATCTATCTATCTATCTATCTATCTATGACTATCATTAAGTGTTGTACCTTATGATTCTTGACGAACGTATCTTTTCTTTTATGTACACTGAGAGCGTATGCACCAAAGACAAATTCCTTGTGTGTCCAATCACACTTGGACAATAAAAAAATTCTATCCTATTCTGTGCCACAGCAAGTTCCCGTACGCCCCACTGTGAGAAGCACTATAGAGAAAGTTAAGAAAGGAATTTCGCTCAGTTTGGAGACATCCCCTTTTCAGTACAGGTAGTCCCCGACTTACGACCACAATTGGGAACGGAACGTCCAGCACTTAGCGAGACGGTTGTTAAGGGAGCCGTGCCCAATTTTGCAACCGCTTTTGCCACGGCTGTTAAGTTAATCACCCCGGTTGTTAAGTGAATCAACGGTCGTTAAGCGAATCTGGCTTCCCCTATTGGTCAGAAGCCGGCTGGGAAGGTTGCCAATGGTGATCAGGTGACACCACCCACTCAGAGGCTGCAACTCCCCATGCTGGTTGCCACGGGCCTGAATTTTGACCACGTGGGGATGCTGTGATTGTCGTAAGAGCGAGGACTAGTTTTTTTCAGTGTTGTTGTAATTTTAAACCAGAGGTCTTCAAACTTGGCAGCTTTAAGACTTGTGGACTTCAATTCCCAGAATTCTCCAGCCAAGGTTGGAGACCCCTGACTTAGATGACCCTTCTGGTCTCTTCCAACTCTATCATTCATAGCTGGCTGGAGAATTCTGGGAGTTGAAGTCCACAAGTCTTAAAGCTGCCAAGTCTGAAGACCTCTGGTTTAAACATTTGATGCATGGATGGATGTCAGTCGAGGATTACCTACAACAGGCCAATTCATGAATTTAATGCCAACAACGAGTTTTTAAAGGCGGGGAAGCCTACAAGGAAGAGAATGCAAAATTTTACCCTTCGACAACCAGCTGCAACATTCTGCTCCTTACCTGTGCATATTCTCTCTCAATCATTGCTTTCTTCTGGCTGAAGGTCCTACAGCAAAGACAAGAGGGGGGGGGAAATGTCATTAAAAATCATGGGCAAAAGCCGGGAAATCGAAAACACAACGAAGCCCCCATCATAAGCCCCGGTTCGATTACTGCAAATTGGCTCGGACGGAAATAAGAAATGAATTCAAGAGGAAACAGCTCAATGGGTCATTGGCAGTGGCTTAGCAACCGTCCGACATCCCGTGGATGAGTTTGGGAATTCCTTTTTTTCTTTTTCTTCCAAAATGACAGCTCCAATTTATTGTGCCCGACAGGTAACAGATGAAATCGATTTTAAGTGAATTGACGAGAGCTCTCCAGAGAGGCAAAACTCAGGCACGTGGCTGTCTTTTTAAGTTCATCCCCCACAAACTACACTAACTTTTGTGTTGCCCCAGCGTAGATATTTTGTACTGATAGAAGGAAATATTTGTAGCTCGGGGTTGAAATCAGGGCTCCTTGATGCTCTCCGAGTTGCAGACGTGTCATTACCCAACTACCGTATTTTTCGGAGTATGAGACGCACCTTTTTCCCCTCTAAAAGGGGGTGAAAATGTAGGTGCGTCTTATACACCGAATGTAGCCCCGCCCACCCACTGGCCCTCACCCTTTGGCCTCTGCCTCGCAGCAGTTACCTCCTTACAAGCAAAGAGCAAGAAGAAACAGCTCCTTTCAGCTTCAGCACAGCCAAATTAACCCAAGTTGATTGGATCAGCCTCCCGACTCTCAGCTGATTTGCTCTCAGCTGTTTTGCGCAGGGCTCCGCTGCTTGCTGCAAGGAGGTAAATTGCTGGAGCAGATTTTTTTTTTTGCCTAGTGCTAATCAAGCTATGCTGAAAACGAAAATGAAAGTAAAGCAGGCTGTTTGCTGCAAGGAAGCAAAATTGCTGGGAGGCAGAGGCAGATTTCTTTTTCTTCTTTTCCTCTCCAAAAACGGAAGGTGCGTTCTAAAATTTTTTACTACCCGGTTCTGTGGGCGTGGCTTATTTTGTGGGCGTGGCTTGATGGCCATGTGACAATTATTTAGGATTTAGCAGAGGTACTGGTCTACCAGGCTTTTAACTGCTTGCAGAGCTGTATCGGTCTACCCATTTATTTTTTGCGGGCATTGGTCTACTCATTTATTTTTCAGGCACTGGTCTACTCATGTATTTTTGCAGGCACTGATCTACCCATTTATTTTTGCAGGCACTGGTCTACCCATTTATTTTTGCAGGCACTGATCTACCCATTTATTTTTTGCGGGCACTGGTCTACCCATTTATTTTTCAGGCACTGGTCTACTCATGTATTTTTGCAGGCACTGATCTACCCATTTATTTTTTGCGGGCACTGGTCTACCCATTTATTTTTCAGGCACTGATCTACGCATGTATTTTTGCAGGCACTGATCTACGCATGTATTTTTGCAGGTACTGGTCTACTCATTTGTTTTCTTTTAACACTGATCAGCTGTAGGGCGGCCCTTTGAAGCCCCTTGGCAAGAGTTTAAACAGTTTTTTTTTCCCTCTAGCCATCAGCTGGGACTTAGGAGGCAGCAATAGATTGCGGGTGGGGCCAAATAAAAGGTAAGAATAACGCAAGGTGTGTGTGTGTGGGGGGGTCATATTGTCACCACTACCGGCTCCAGAGAACCGGGCCGAACCGGGAGGAACCCACCACTGGGTGCGTCTTATACTCCAGAGCGTCTTATACTCTGAAAAATACAGTAGGTAATATTATCAGTGGTAGGAGGGAGTGGGATTTGCAGAGTGGAGGAAGAAGAAGAGGAAGAGGAGGAGAACAGGGACTGTGGGGTCCTTGGTGCTCTCTCAGCTTGGTTGTTTTCTAGCAGATGTTTCATTACCCAACTAGGTAATGAAGGTAATGGACACTCTCGCAAGCACGGACAGGGCGAGTCACTAATATATAAACAGAGCGCAAACCCCACTCCCTTCTAGCATGTTACCTAGTTTGGTAATAAAAACATCTGCAAGAAAATAATCCATCTCAGAGGGTACCCACGATCTTACAGTCCTCCTCCTCCTCCTCCCACTGATGATGTTACCTAGGTTGGTTAATGAAATACCTGCAAGAAAACAACCCAGCTCAGAGAGAGCACCGAGGACCCCATCCGGGGGGGGGGGGGGGTTCTAATTTTTTTTACTACCGGTTCTGTGGGCGTGGCTTATTTTGTGGGTGTGGCTTGATGGTCATGAGACAATTCTTTCGGATTTAGCAGAGGTACCGGTCTACCAGGCTTTTAACTGCTTGCAGAGATGTACCAGTCTACCCATTTATTTTTGCAGGCACTGGTCTACTCATGTATTTTTGCAGGCACTGATCTACTCGTGTATTTTTGCAGGCACTGGTCTACTCATATATTTTTGCAGCCACTGATTTGCAGGCACTGATCTACTCATGTATTTTTGCAGGCACTGGTCTACTCATGTATTTTTGCAGGCACTGGTCTACTCATGTATTTTTGCAGGCATTGATCTACTCATGTATTTTTGCAGGCACTGGTCTACTCATGTATTTTTGCAGGCATTGATCTACTCATGTATTTTTGCAGGCACTGGTCTACTCATGTATTTTTGCAGGCATTGATCTACTCATGTATTTTTGCAGGCACTGGTCTACTCATTTATTTTTGCAGGACTGGTCTACTCATGTATTTTTGCAGGCACTGGTCTACCCATTTATTTTTGCAGGCACTGGTCTACTCATGTATTTTTGCAGGCACCAGTCTACCCATTCATTTTTGCAGGCATCGGTCTACTCATGTACTTTTGCATGCACCGGTCTACCACCAAACTGCCTTTTACCACTGATCAGCTGTAGGGCGGCCCTTTGAAGCCCCCGACAAGAGTTTAAACAGGTTTTTTTCCTTATAGCCCATCAGCTGGGACTCAGGAGGCAGCAACAGATTGGGGGTGGGGCCAAATAAAAGGTAAGAATAATGGGGGGGGGGCAGAACCAATTCGGTGACGTCATATCGTCACCACTACCGGCTCGGTGGAACCAGGCTGAACCGGGAGGAACCCACCACTGACCCCATCGATATCTCTTGTTATAGAAGACTGGAGAAACAGTCAACATCCAATTAGGGATTTGGGCTCAAAGAATGCAGGCCATTTTTGGCACGTCTGATTTTAATAAAAGGAACAGAAGGAAATATTGCGTGTGTATTTAGCGGTTATCACTGGAAATCATTACCTACATGTTGACCAAAGGTGATTCTAGAATTATTGACCCAAGGCAGCGTGGTACACATATGTTCATCACGCGAGGAAAGCTGTAAAGCATTCGGTGCATCTTTTGGGATTTTCCCCCAAATCTAATATCCCTTCCCCGTTTCCTTCTCTGGGTTGCCGTATTTTGCACACAAATCTTCCTTGCTTATTATCTGGCTGAGGCTGCCGGCCACTGCAGGTGTGAATGGTTCAGTGTCACGGGTGATATAAATCAAAACCCATCTCCAGCTGAATGGCGGTTTTCGCTTCTTAATCATTAAGTGTAGGACAATAAAATGCTAGCAAAGCAAAAGGAAATTCCGCGTAGATAAAAAGGTTTTACAGGTAGGCAAGAAAAACCAACCGTATAGGTGCCGGCTAGGGGAAACTTGGCTTCGTGCCAGTATCTGTGAAAGGGATCTTGGTGTCCCATTGGACAATCGTATCAGCCAGCCGTGTGCTGCAGCTGCCAAAAAAGCCAATGCAATCCTAAGGTGCATTAATAATTTTTGGGGGTGAAGTGTCATCTGTACGCTGATGATACTCAGCTGAACATCTCCACCCCTGACCACCCCAACGATGCCCTTGAAGTGATGTCTCGCTGCCTGGAGGCCGTGCGGGCCTGGATGGGGAGGAACAGGCTCAGACTCAACCCCTCCAAGACCGAGTGGCTGTGGTTGCCGGCGTCCCGATATAGTCAGCAGGTGCCATCGCTGACTATTGGGGATGAATCTTTGCCCGCCACGGAGAGGGCTCGCAATCTGGGCGTCCTCCTGGACGCACGGCTGTCTTTAGAAGAGCATATGACGGCCGTGGCCATGGGGGCCTTTTATCAGGTTCGCCTGATTCGCCAGTTGCAGCCCTTTCTGGACCGGGACGCCTTGCGCACGGTCACTCATGCCCTTGTCACCTCCCGGCTGGACTACTGTAATGCTCTCTACATGGGGCTCCCCTTGAAGAGCACTCGGAGGCTCCAGCTGGTCCAGAATGCGGCCGCGTGGGTGGTTATGGGCGCAACTCGTTATGCCCGCGTGACACCCCTCCTGCGCGAGCTGCACTGGCTCCCAGTGGTCTTCCGGGTGCGATTCAAGGTATTGGTCACCACCTTTAAAGCGCTCCATGGCACAGGACCCGGGTACCTTCGAGACCGTCTTCTGCCACCAGTAGCCTCCCACCGGCCAGTTCGCTCCCACAGAGAGGGTCTCCTCAGGGTGCCATCGGCCAAGTTATGTCGGCTGGTGACACCCAGGGGGAGGGCTTTCTCTGTGGGAGCCCCAGCCCTGTGGAATGAACTGCCCCCGGAAATACGTAAGATCCCCGACCTCCGGGTATTTCGTTGCGCACTCAAGACCCTGTTGTTCCGCCAGGCTGGGCTATCAACATAACAATTTTAAATTGGGTTTTAAATTTCTGGGGTTTTAAAATTTAGCTGAATTTATTTAATAATTTTAAACTATTTTAACTGATGTTGTTTTGTGTTTTTAATAGGCTGTACACCGCCCTGAGTCCTTCGGGAGAAGGGCGGTATAGAAATAAAATTATTATTATTATTATTATTATTATTTATTGATTAATCTTTAGTGAGATTCACAGCCTTTGAGGCTGGTTAATAGCTCAGCAGCTCGAGTCCTAACCAAGGACCTAGGAACTGTTAAGGTATCGTCGGAGGATGTAAGCTGTTCCGAGTAAGGTGGTTTTTTGTAGAGTCAAAATGTTCAAGTCCGGCAAATTTAGAATTTCTAAATAGCGGGGTAGCCCTTTGGGTATTGCTCCAAGGGCTCCAATTGCAATCGGGACAACACACAATTTCTTTTTCCACAGTCGCTCAACTTCAATTTGTAAGTCCCGGTACTTTGTGATTTTTTTCTTGCTGCTTATCTTCAATCCGTGCATCACCAGGTATTGCAATGTCAATGAACCATCCTTTTTTCTTTTCAACTCTTGTTATGCCAGGTGTGTTGTGGACCAAGTGCCTGTCAGTCTGAATCCTAAAGTCCCACAAGATCTTGAGATTATTATTATTATTATTATTATTATTATTATTATTATTATTAAGAGGGACAGCATCAAGATCACGTGAAGTACCACTTTACAAAGCCTTAATAAGACCACACCTGGAATACTGCATCCAGTTTTGGCCACCACATTGTTAAAAAGTTGTTGAGACTCTGGGAAGAGTGCAGAGAAGAGCAACAAAGAGGATTTCGGGGGCTGGAGGATAAAACATACGAAGAACGGTGGCAGAAATTGGGTATGTCTAGTTTAATGAAAAGAAGGAGCAGGGCAGACATGATAGCAGTCTTCCAATATTCGAGGGGCTGCCCCAAAGAAGAGGGGGGTCAAACTGTTTTTCAAACCACCAAAAGGCAAGGCAAGAAACAAATGGGTGGAAACTAACCAAGGAGAGAAGCAACCTAGAACTAAGGAGAAATTTCTTAATAGTGAGGGCAATCAATCAATGGAATGCAACCAGAAGTTGTAAGTGCTTCATCACCGGAGGCTTTTAAGAAGAGATTGGACAACCATTTGTCTGAAATGGTATAGGGGGTTGAGCAGGGGGTTGGAGTAGAAGACCTCCCAGGTCCCTTCCAACTCTATTATTATTTTATTTTACCAATAAGCCACACCACACACTTCAAAAACCAGATTATGCTGCTTTAAGAATCATTTGCAACCTTGCAAATTGTATTTTTTGCACGTCTAAATTCTGCTTGGCAGCCACGCTTGTGCTTCTAACATTAAATAGGGTAACAAACTTTTTTAAAAACCAGACAGTCCAAACTAGTTTTAGTGCTAATTTTTATTCTGTTGTTTTATTGTTGTGAGCCGCCCCGAGTCCTTCAGGAGAAAGGCGGCATATAAGAATGAATAAACTAAACTAAACTAGTTTTGATTAGAAATTCGCACCGTTTGTGCTTTTCTCTCAAAAATCAGTTATTAGCCATCAACTCTATGACCACATAGATATATATTTTTTTTACGTAACAGAATTTAACAGGATTTTCTCCATATGTAAACTGCATATCGTCGTCGTCTTCTCCTTAAGTGAACCAAAGCGAAGAAAAAATTAAAAATCCCTTTAAAAACATTCTGTACTGGCATTTTACGCCAGTCAAAGGGGGGGGGGAGGGGGGCAGATCTGTTTAACGGCCGCACAATTCACTTAACAACGGAAGTGATTCGTTTAACCATCGTGGCCAAAAAAAAAAAAAAGCTTGCAAAATTTGACGCAATTCACTTAGCAACCGCCTTGCTCAGCAATGGGAATTCTGGTCCCAACTTGGTCATAAGTCGAGGACCAACTGTAACTCAACCCCATTGCTCCTTAATGGCAGCCCGGATTAGAGATTCCATTTCCATCTTTTCATTTGAGAAGAAAGAAAAGCGGGGAAAAGTGACACCGAAGCACATCCGCCCCGATTTTTATGTCCTTGTGGGTTTATTTTTATTTTTTTTTTAACCGACAGTCCTTAGAATACACATTCACAAAGCTGTTTTTTAACCTCAGGAGTCCTCTTACGAGAATCAGAACTTTATTACAGAAACATCAAGAGAAACAAGGTTTAAAGCAAGCAAGATTTCCCAAGAGCGTCTGCTAGGCGAGAAAAAAAAAGGATTGGAGAGAAAGAAAGAAAGAAAAAAACCTCCAACATAAAATAATTGATCTAAAACATTTACTCTTTTCTTGAGCAATCTGACGGGCCGCATTTGTACAATGTCAAGAATTTCGGATTTAAAAGTTTAATTCAAGCAGAGAGCTCTTATTCTTCCTTTGTTGTTGCTCGCTGTTCGAACGGGGGAAATGTTTGGCATTATGCATTAACAAAAGCCTTCTGTAACGCTCATTAAAATCCGAAAAAAGGCCCCGCTTGCTCGCATACATACACGTGCACCAAACATCTGTTAGATATTACACACATGTATTCATCGCCGCTGTTTTATATGCATGCCTTCAAACTTAATATTTGCTGTAAAAGGAAGGCTGGGTAGAGAAATGTATTTCCCCTCTGACATTTTCATTCTGGTTCGAAGGGAACCAGCGCCAGTTCTAGGCTGCATTAACAGAGGGAGGGAATCACGATCACGCAAAGGGCTAATACCGCTTTATAAGGCCTTGGTAAGGCCACACCGGGGGTGGGCTGCTGGAGGTTCGCAGGGGTTCGGGAGAATCTCTAGCTAAGATTCTGTGCAGTTCAGAGAACCCCCAAATCCCACTCCTGGCTGGCCCCGCCCACCCAACCCCGCCCCTCCCAGGAGCCCCCACGCGGCCTATTTTGGATGCAAGTAAGTGCAGGGCGTGCGCGGAGGCTCGGGGAGGGCGAAAAATGGGCCTACCAGAAGTTCGGAATGGCCTCCGGAGCCTGGGGAGGCCGTTTTCGCCCTCCCGGAGGCTCAAGGAAAGCCTCCGAAGCCCGGGGAGGGAAAAAATGGCCCCTCCCACCGCCGTGGTGTAGGAGGCCGACTAGGCCATGCCCACCCAGCAACTGGGCAGAGAATCCCTTGCTAAAATTTTTGAAGCCTTTTAACACTGATCAGCTGTAGGGCGGCCCTTTGAAGTCCCCCGGCAAGAGTTTAAACAGTTTTTTTCCCTCTAGCCATCAGCTGGGACTCAGGAGGCAGCAAAAGATTGGGGGTGGGGCCAAATAAAAGGTAAGAATAACGCGGGGGCGCGCGGGGGGGGGGCGGGGGCGCAGAACTGATTCGGTGACGTCATATCGTCACCGCTACCGGCTCAGGAGAACCGGGCCGAATCGGGAGGAACCCACCACTGCTTAGCAGTCATTCAGCATACAGGTACAGTCCTCGACTTACAACCATTCATTCATTTATTTTTTAAAAGTTTATTTTTTACACAAACAGACAAACAAACATACAATGTATTTTTTTGTGAACAGAGTATTGGCCGGTTCACTAATTTAAACAATTTTTAATCATTTCAACACAATTTATATATTCCCTTTTTGCCATCGTATTTATTCTCTCTGTTTTTTATATAGACCAATATTACCCTTCATCCTGACCTCTAATCTTAACCAAATTCAATTTTTCCCTTCATCTCTATATTAAACCCCTTAAGTTTAAAATCTCCCATAATATAATTCCTAGTATTACAATCATTCCTTATCCCAAAATAATAAACCAAAATTGTTTTATACCGTACATTTCCCTAAATCTTAATCCAAATAATACGATCCAACATCTTAATAAAAATCAGTTAGTTATATAACAATATTTTCTCTTTATATGATAATAATAAACCAAATTACTTTATACCATATACTTCCTTGAATCTTATCTCTAATTTTCAATTACTTCGTCAAACATATGTATTTATACCTCTTCAAACAACCTCTTCTTCATTTCTACTTTCACCACAATCTAATTAATTCATAATACAATATCATTTCATCTTTTTTTCTTTTTTGACTAGCCACTTTAACTTACAACCATTCATTTAGTGAAAAAATGACTTATGACTGTTTCTGACACTTACGACCCACACCTCCAGGGGGAGAGCCCCCAGGGGGAGAGCCTTCTCTGTGGGGGCACCTACTAACTGGAACGAGCTCCCCCCGGAGATACGGAGGATCCCGGATCTACGCACCTTCCGCCGCGCTCTCTAGACCTTTTTATTTCCCCAGGCTGGTCTGGCCTAACCTCTCCCATTCTCTTTTTAATGTAAATTTTAATGTAAATTTTAATTTGTTCTTAACCTGGGGTTTTAAATTTGTCTTGGGCTAAATTGATTTAAATTCGATTTTACTTCTGCTTTTAAATTTTTGTATTCTATGTGTTTTATCTTGTGCCTGTTCACCGCCCTGAGTCCTTCAGGAGTAGGGCGGTATATAAATCAAATAAAATGAAAAACACCTGACCCATTACGAGATCCTGACCTGCTGTGACCCTTACCATCACAAGACCCATGGACCACAGGAAGCCTTTATAAGCATTATGCCGACAATGACATCCCCTAAACTCCTCTGAAGATGTTACCTAGCCAGGTAACAAAACGCTTGGAAACCAACCCACGAGCTCGGAGAACGAACCTCCGCCCTCATCCTACACCTGAGTTATAGTTATTCGCTACTATTGCAAAAATTAGACTGCAATCTGGCAATTGATCCACCAAGGACCTGGGATAGCCAGATGTGGTGATATCATGGCAGAATGTCAGCTGTTCCGAGTCAGGCTGCCTTTCGCAACTGACCGACGTTGTCAATGCAACCCCTTCTTCCTGCAACCCCCTTCCAACCAATCTTGTCTCTAGGTTGCTTCTCGTCACAACACACCCAGGACACAGCATCATGGTAAAAAAATCCAATTTTTTTTACTACCGGTTCTGTGGGCGTGGCGTGGCTTGGTGGGCGTGGCAGGTGAAGGATATTGCAAAATCCCCATTCCCTCCCTACTCCAGGGGAAGGATACTGCAAAATCCCCATTCCCTCCCCACTCCAGGGGAAGGATACTGCAAAATCCCCATTCCCTCCCCACTCCAGGGGAAGGATACTACAAAATCTCCATTCCCACTCCACTCCAGGCGGAAGGATACTGCAAAATCTCCATTCCCTCCCCACTCCAGGCGGAAGGATATTGCAAAATCTCCATTCCCACCCAACTCCAGGGGAAGGATACTGCAAAATCTCCATTCCCACCCAACTCCAGGGGAAGGATACTGCAAAATCTCCATTCCCTCCCCACTCCAGGGGAAGGATACTGCAAAATCCCCATTCCCTCCCCACTCCTGGGGGAAGGATACTGCAAACTCCCCATTCCCTCCCCACTCCTGGGGGAAGGATACTGCAAAATCCCCATTTCCTCCCCACTCCAGGGGAAGGATACTGCAAACTCCCCATTCCCTCCCCACTCCAGGGGAAGGATACTGCAAACTCCCCATTCCCTCCCCACTCCTGGGGGAAGGATACTGCAAAATCCCCATTCCCACCCAATTCTGGGGCCAGCCAGAGGTGGTATTTGCCGGTTCTCCGAACTGCTCAAAATTTCCGCTACTGGTTCTCCAGAACCTGTCAGAATCTGCTGGATTTCACCCCTGGTCATGGTGGCCATAATTAGCAAATTATCCCAAGGTATCAACTTATATCGGAATAAGTAACGTTCAACAATACTCATGTTATTCTGAGTTGAAGTTTGCAAATTCTCTAGGTTGCCCAGATTGAGAATTGCGAACATCCAGATAAATTAAATGCCTCCAGATTCCCAGGACAGGAAAATATCCGTTTGGCTGATTTGCCAGTATAACCAGTTTCTATTGACTCTCGCCGCTCTCCAATTCAAAGGTTGGTAAACAATGGACTTTGGAGCAATTAATCATACTTAACTAACTATAAAAAAAAAAGAAAAACCTCTTATCTACCAAAGTCGAGGATACAGACTCAGTAGCCATCACAAGTTCTGCAGTTTGGTCTAGTCAGTGGTTAAGATATCAGACCAGAAAGCAGGAGATTGAAGAGTTCTAGTCCCGCCTTAGCCAGGAAAGCCAGCTGGGTGTCTTTGGGCCGGTCCTCCTCTCTTGGCCCAACCTACCTCACAGGGTTGTTGTAGTGGGGAAAATAGGAGGAGGAAAGAGCGTTGCATATGCTTGCCATCTTGAGTTGCTTGAAACATAATAAAGAAGGGAAGGGAGGGAGGAAGGAAGAAGGAAAGAGAGGGGGGGAGGAAGGGAGGAAGGAAGTTAGAAGGAAAGAGATAGAGGGAGGGAGGGAGGGAGGAAGAAGGAAAGAGAGAGAGAGGGAGCAAGGAAGGAAGAAGGAAAGAGAGATGGGGGAGGGAGGGAGGGAGGAAGGAAGTTGGAAGGAAAGAGATAGAGGGAGGGAGGAAGGAAGAAGGAGAGAGAGAGAGGGAGGAAGGAAGTTGGAAGGAAAGAGATAGAGGGAGGGAGGGAGGAAGGAAGAAGGAAAGAGAGAGAGAGGGAGGGAAGGACGGAGGAAGGAAGTTGGAAGGAAAGAGATAGAGGGAGGGAGGAAGGAAGAAGGAAAGAGAGAGAGAGGGAGGGAGGAAGGAAGGAGGAAAGAGAGAGAGGGAAAGAGGGAGGGACGGAGGAAGGAAGTTGGAAGGAAAGAGATAGAGGGAGGGAGGGAGGGAGGAAGAAGGAAAGAGAGAGAGAGGGAGGGAGGAAGGAAGGAGGAAAGAGAGAGTGCGAGGGAGGGAGGGAGGGAGGGAGGGAGGAAGGAGGACAGAGAGGGAGGGAGGAAGGAGGAAAGAAAGGGAGGGAGGAAGGAATGAGGAAACAGAGAGGGAGGGAGGGAGGAAGGAGGAGAGAGGGGGAGGAAGGAGGAAAGAGGGAGGGAAGAAGCAAGGAAGGAAGGAAAGAAAGGGAGGGAGGAAGGAGGGGAGAAGGGAGGGAGGAAGGAGGAGAGAGGGAGGGAGGAAGGAGGAAAGAGAGAGAGAGGGAGGAAGAGAGGGAGAGAGGGAGGAAGGAGGAAAGAGAGAGGGAGGGAGGAAGAAAGGAACGGAGAGAGGGAGGGAGGAGGAAAGAGAGAGGGAGGGAGGGAGGAAGAAAGGAAGGGAGAGAGGGATGGAGGAAGGGAGGAAGGAAGGAAGGAAGGAAGGAAGGGAGACTGGATATTTTGCTCCATATTCTAATACTGCATATGGCGGGATGTCACTTGGCCAAGCTCTATCCCATTTCCCAACCCAGCCAGACAATTGAGTGCATTGCAAATATCCATGTAAGCGGCCTGAGCTTTGAGAACAAGAGTCGAAGAGAGGCAGGTTATTGACCGAAGAGAATATCTGTAACTCAAGGTTGAATTGTGGGGGTCCTTGGTGCTCTCTGGGCTGGGTTGTTTTCTCGCAGACGTCTCACGACCCAACTAGGTAACATCATCAGTGCTAGAAGGAGGCAAGGGTCGTCATAAATACACTTGCCCAGCACCGAAATAAACGAGTGGTTGTAGGTCGTGGACTACCTCTAGCACTTGCAAAATCGAAGCCCAGATTTTAGGCTCGCTTAGGAATAAGCCCCACAACGGGAATTCCTTCGCGCCGTGCTGGCTGGGGGGGTGGGTGGGAGAGAGAGAGGGGATTCTGGGAGTTGAAGTCCACGTCTCTTCCAAGGTTGGAAAAATTCTGCCCTTCGCACATGGCCTTAAGACAGCAAGAAGCATTTCGTGCATCCGCGAATCCCAGGAGGCAGCAGCCATTCGAATTTTAACAACGGCCCCGGGTTCCAACTTGCTAGGATTGGTTCACACGTGACTCACTCGACACTTGAATTTATTTGTGTGAGTCACTTCCAAACGTACACACCAACGGTACGGAAACGTTCCGGGGATAGGAAAAAAATATGCGGCGCCCAGTCGGAATTGGCTCACTGTCTCATTTTCGCGACCTGGCTCACACCAATTTCCGAAGTCAGCCGTGAAAATGTCTATGCGGTTTTTTAAAAAAATCTGTATTTATTTTTTATGAATAACTAACACAGGGCAGCAAGCACAGGTAGTATTCCTCCTGCCTATTCTCCCCATAACAAAAACCCTGTGAGGTAGGTTGGGCTCACGTAGAAGGACTGGCCCAAAGTTATCCAGGTGGCTTTCATACCTGAGGCAGGACTAGAACTCACCGTCTCCTGGTGATCGGCCCAAAGTCACCCAGCTGGCTTTCATTCCTAAGGCAGAACTAGAATTCACAAGTCTCCTGGTGATTGGCCCAAAGTCACCCAGCTGGCTTTCATTCCTAAGGCGGGACTAGAATTCACAGTCTCCTGGTGATTGGCCCAAAGTCACCCAGTGGGCTTTCATTCCTAACGCAGGACTAGAACTCACAGTCTCCTGGAAATTGGCCCAAAGTTATCCAGGTGGCTTTCATACCTGAGGCAGGACTAGAACTCACAGTCTCCTGGAAATTGGCCCAAAGTTATCCAGATGGCTTTCATACCTGAGGCAGGACTAGAACTCACAGTCTCCTGGAAATTGGCCCAAAGTTATCCAGGTGGCTTTCATACCTGAGGCAGGACTAGAACTCACAGTCTCCTGGAAATTGGCCCAAAGTTATCCAGGTGGCTTTCATACCTGAGGCAGGACTAGAACTCACAGTCTCCTGGTGATCGGCCCAAAGTCACCCAGCTGGCTTTCATTCCTAAGGCAGAACTAGAATTCACAAGTCTCCTGGTGATTGGCCCAAAGTCACCCAGCTGGCTTTCATTCCTAAGGCGGGACTAGAATTCACAGTCTCCTGGTGATTGGCCCAAAGTCACCCAGCTGGCTTTCATTCCTAACGCAGGACTAGAACTCACAGTCTCCTGGAAATTGGCCCAAAGTTATCCAGGTGGCTTTCATACCTGAGGCAGGACTAGAACTCACAGTCTCCTGGAAATTGGCCCAAAGTTATCCAGATGGCTTTCATACCTGAGGCAGGACTAGAACTCACAGTCTCCTGGAAATTGGCCCAAAGTTATCCAGGTGGCTTTCATACCTGAGGCAGGACTAGAACTCACAGTCTCCTGGAAATTGGCCCAAAGTTATCCAGGTGGCTTTCATACCTGAGGCAGGACTAGAACTCACAGTCTCCTGGTGATCGGCCCAAAGTCACCCAGCTGGCTTTCATTCCTAAGGCAGAACTAGAATTCACAAGTCTCCTGGTGATTGGCCCAAAGTCACCCAGCTGGCTTTCATTCCTAAGGCGGGACTAGAATTCACAGTCTCCTGGTGATTGGCCCAAAGTCACCCAGCTGGCTTTCATTCCTAACGCAGGACTAGAACTCACAGTCTCCTGGAAATTGGCCCAAAGTTATCCAGGTGGCTTTCATACCTGAGGCAGGACTAGAACTCACAGTCTCCTGGAAATTGGCCCAAAGTTATCCAGATGGCTTTCATACCTGAGGCAGGACTAGAACTCACAGTCTCCTGGAAATTGGCCCAAAGTTATCCAGGTGGCTTTCATACCTGAGGCAGGACTAGAACTCACAGTCTCCTGGAAATTGGCCCAAAGTTATCCAGGTGGCTTTCATACCTGAGGCAGGACTAGAATTCACAGTCTCCTGGAAATTGGCCCAAAGTTATCCAGATGGCTTTCATACCTGAGGCAGGACTAGAACTCACAGTCTCCTGGAAATTGGCCCAAAGTTATCCAGGTGGCTTTCATACCTGAGGCAGGACTAGAACTCACAGTCTCCTGGTGATTGGCCCAAAGTCACCCAGCTGGCTTTCATTCCTAAGGCAGGACTAGAACTCACAGTCTCCTGGTGATTGGCCCAAAGTTACCCAGCTGGCTTTCATACCTGAGGCAGGACTAGAACTCACAGTCTCCTGGAAATTGGCCCAAAGTTATCCAGGTGGCTTTCATACCTGAGGCAGGACTAGAACTCACAGTCTCCTGGAAATTGGCCCAAAGTTATCCAGATGGCTTTCATACCTGAGGCAGGACTAGAACTCACAGTCTCCTGGAAATTGGCCCAAAGTTATCCAGGTGGCTTTCATACCTGAGGCAGGACTAGAACTCACAGTCTCCTGGTGATTGGCCCAAAGTCACCCAGCTGGCTTTCATTCCTAAGGCAGGACTAGAACTCACAGTCTCCTGGTGATTGGCCCAAAGTTACCCAGCTGGCTTTCATACCTGAGGCAGGACTAGAACTCACAGTCTCCTGGAAATTGGCCCAAAGTTATCCAGGTGGCTTTCATACCTGAGGCAGGACTAGAACTCACAGTCTCCTGGAAATTGGCCCAAAGTTATCCAGATGGCTTTCATACCTGAGGCAGGACTAGAACTCACAGTCTCCTGGAAATTGGCCCAAAGTTATCCAGGTGGCTTTCATACCTGAGGCAGGACTAGAACTCACAGTCTCCTGGAAATTGGCCCAAAGTTATCCAGGTGGCTTTCATACCTGAGGCAGGACTAGAATTCACAGTCTCCTGGAAATTGGCCCAAAGTTATCCAGATGGCTTTCATACCTGAGGCAGGACTAGAACTCACAGTCTCCTGGAAATTGGCCCAAAGTTATCCAGGTGGCTTTCATACCTGAGGCAGGACTAGAACTCACAGTCTCCTGGTGATTGGCCCAAAGTCACCCAGCTGGCTTTCATTCCTAAGGCAGGACTAGAACTCACAGTCTCCTGGTGATTGGCCCAAAGTTACCCAGCTGGCTTTCATACCTGAGGCAGGACTAGAACTCACAGTCTCCTGGAAATTGGCCCAAAGTTATCCAGGTGGCTTTCATACCTGAGGCAGGACTAGAACTCACAGTCTCCTGGAAATTGGCCCAAAGTTATCCAGATGGCTTTCATACCTGAGGCAGGACTAGAACTCACAGTCTCCTGGAAATTGGCCCAAAGTTATCCAGGTGGCTTTCATACCTGAGGCAGGACTAGAATTCACAGTCTCCTGGAAATTGGCCCAAAGTCACCCAGCTGGCTTTCATACCTGAGGCAGGACTAGAACTCACAGTCTCCTGGAAATTGGCCCAAAGTTATCCAGCTGGCTTTCATACCTGAGGCAGGACTAGAACTCACAGTCTCCTAGTGATTGGCCCAAAGTCACCCAGCTGGCTTTCATACCTGAGGCAGGACTAGAACTCACAGTCTCCTGGTGATCGGCCCAAAGTCACCCAGCTGCCTTTCATGACTTAAGGTGGGACTAGAACTCACCGTCTCCTGGTGATTGGCCCAAAGTCACCCTGCTGGCTTTCATGCCTAAGGCAGAACTAGAATTCACAAGTCTCCTGGTGATTGGCCCAAAGTCACCCAGCTGGCTTTCATTCCTAAGGCAGGACTAGAACTCACAGTCTCCTGGTAATCGGCCCAAAGTCACCCAGCTGGCTTTCATACCTGAGGCAGGACTAGAACTCACAGTCTCCTGGTGATTGGCCCAAAGTCACCCAGCTGGCTTTCATTCCTAACGCAGGACTAGAACTCACAGTCTCCTGGAAATTGGCCCAAAGTTATCCAGGTGGCTTTCATACCTGAGGCAGGACTAGAACTCACAGTCTCCTGGAAATTGGCCCAAAGTTATCCAGGTGGCTTTCATACCTGAGGCAGGACTAGAATTCACAGTCTCCTGGAAATTGGCCCAAAGTCACCCAGCTGGCTTTCATACCTGAGGCAGGACTAGAACTCACAGTCTCCTGGAAATTGGCCCAAAGTTATCCAGCTGGCTTTCATACCTGAGGCAGGACTAGAACTCACAGTCTCCTAGTGATTGGCCCAAAGTCACCCAGCTGGCTTTCATACCTGAGGCAGGACTAGAACTCACAGTCTCCTGGTGATCGGCCCAAAGTCACCCAGCTGCCTTTCATGACTTAAGGTGGGACTAGAACTCACCGTCTCCTGGTGATTGGCCCAAAGTCACCCTGCTGGCTTTCATGCCTAAGGCAGAACTAGAATTCACAAGTCTCCTGGTGATTGGCCCAAAGTCACCCAGCTGGCTTTCATTCCTAAGGCAGGACTAGAACTCACAGTCTCCTGGTAATCGGCCCAAAGTCACCCAGCTGGCTTTCATACCTGAGGCAGGACTAGAACTCACATCTCCTGGTGATTGGCCCAAAGTCACCCAGCTGCCTTTCATGACTTAAGGTGGGACTAGAACTCACCGTCTCCTGGTGATTGGCCCAAAGTCACCCTGCTGGCTTTCATGCCTAAGGCAGAACTAGAATTCACAAGTCTCCTGGTGATTGGCCCAAAGTCACCCAGCTGGCTTTCATACCTGAGGCAGGACTAGAACTCACATCTCCTGGTGATTGGCCCAAAGTCACCCAGCTGGCTTTCATACCTGAGGCAGGACTAGAACTCACAGTCTCCTGGTGATTGGCCCAAAGTCACCCAGCTGGCTTTCATTCCTAAGGCAGGACTAGAACTCACAGTCTCCTGGTGATTGGCCCAAAGTCACCCAGCTGGCTTTCATTCCTAACGCAGGACTAGAACTCACAGTCTCCTGGAAATTGGCCCAAAGTTATCCAGGTGGCTTTCATACCTGAGGCAGGACTAGAACTCACAGTCTCCTGGAAATTGGCCCAAAGTTATCCAGATGGCTTTCATACCTGAGGCAGGACTAGAACTCACAGTCTCCTGGAAATTGGCCCAAAGTTATCCAGGTGGCTTTCATACCTGAGGCAGGACTAGAACTCACAGTCTCCTGGTGATTGGCCCAAAGTTACCCAGCTGGCTTTCATTCCTAAGGCAGGACTAGAACTCACAGTCTCCTGGTGATTGGCCCAAAGTTACCCAGCTGGCTTTCATACCTGAGGCAGGACTAGAACTCACAGTCTCCTGGAAATTGGCCCAAAGTTATCCAGGTGGCTTTCATACCTGAGGCAGGACTAGAACTCACAGTCTCCTGGAAATTGGCCCAAAGTTATCCAGATGGCTTTCATACCTGAGGCAGGACTAGAACTCACAGTCTCCTGGAAATTGGCCCAAAGTTATCCAGGTGGCTTTCATACCTGAGGCAGGACTAGAATTCACAGTCTCCTGGAAATTGGCCCAAAGTCACCCAGCTGGCTTTCATACCTGAGGCAGGACTAGAACTCACAGTCTCCTGGAAATTGGCCCAAAGTTATCCAGCTGGCTTTCATACCTGAGGCAGGACTAGAACTCACAGTCTCCTAGTGATTGGCCCAAAGTCACCCAGCTGGCTTTCATACCTGAGGCAGGACTAGAACTCACAGTCTCCTGGTGATCGGCCCAAAGTCACCCAGCTGCCTTTCATGACTTAAGGTGGGACTAGAACTCACCGTCTCCTGGTGATTGGCCCAAAGTCACCCTGCTGGCTTTCATACCTGAGGCAGGACTAGAACTCACAGTCTCCTAGTGATTGGCCCAAAGTCACCCAGCTGGCTTTCATACCTGAGGCAGGACTAGAACTCACAGTCTCCTAGTGATTGGCCCAAAGTCACCCAGCTGGCTTTCATACCTGAGGCAGGACTAGAACTCACAGTCTCCTGGTGATCGGCCCAAAGTCACCCAGCTGGCTTTCATTCCTAAGGCAGGACTAGAACTCACAGTCTCCTGGCGATTGGCCCAAAGTTACCCAGCTGGCTTTCATTCCTAAGGCAGGACTAGAACTCACAGTCTCCTGGCGATTGGCCCAAAGTTACCCAGCTGGCTTTCATTCCTAAGGCAGGACTAGAACTCTCCGCCTCCTGGTGATTGGCCCAAAGTCACCCAGCTGGCTTTCATTCCTAAGGCAGGACTAGAACTCTCCGCCTCCTGGTGATTGGCCCAAAGTCACCCAGCTGGCTTTCATGCCTAAGGCAGGACTAGAACTCACAGTCTCCTGGTGATTGGCCCAAAGTTACCCAGCTTTCTTTCATTCCTAAGGCAGGACTAGAACTCACAGTCTCCTGGAAATTTAGTGGAGGGATCCACTATCCGTGGGACGAAAACACTTGCAGGATCTAATATGTTTTGTTACACGTGGAGAATTTGCCTGACTTAGCATGACTTGCATGATCTGGCAAGGAGGTTCCTTCAAAGACAAAAACCAGGGTTTGGGGAGGGAATTTCGGCCCGTATTTCCTAGGTGCGCAGGATACACGACCCGGGAAAATGAAGTATAGGCAGTCCTCAACTTACGACTGCAATTGAGCCCAAAATTTTATGCTGCTAAGTGAGAAAGTTGCTCAGTGAGTTTCACCCCGTTTTACGACTTTCCTTGCCACGTTTGTTAAGCGAATCAACTGCGGCTGTCGAGTTAGTGACACCGTTGTTAAGTGAGCCTGGCTTTCCCCCATTGACTTTGCTTGTCAGAAGGCCGCAAAAGGAGATCACAGGACCCCGGGACATTGCAACCGTCATAAATATGAGTCAGCTGCCAATCAAGAGCCTGAAACTTTGATCATGTGACCACGGGATGCCGCGACGGTCGTTAAGTGTGAAAAACGGCCATAGGTCAGCTTTTTTTTCCCGGGGATGTTGTAACTTTGCAACCTTCTGACGAGCAAAGTCATCCCTTTGCCACAGTTGTTAAGTGAATCACTGCAGCTGTCAAGTAAGTGTGAAAAATGGTCCTAAGTACACTTTTTTTCAGTGCCGTTGTAACTTCGGTCACTAAGCGAAATGTGGTAAGTCGAGGACTACCTATAATAAACAAGAAAGCACAGCCATTTGCGGGGAGGCTGATGCTACGTATTTCCACATTTTTTTCAGACTCCCTGAGGCCCATCCCGTTACTTCTGGCAATACTGGTAAGTCCTCGATTTACGACGGTTCATTTAGTGAACGTCCAAATTTGCAACGGCACTGAAAAATGCGACTTAGGACTGTTTTTTTCACACTTACAACCAGTGGAGCATCCCCCAGGGACACGCGATCAAAATTCAGACGCTTGGGAAGTGACTCGTATTTATGACGGTCGCGGTTTTCCGGGGTCACGCCATCCCGCTTTGCGACCGTCTGATAAGCAAAGTCAAAGGGGAAGCCAGATTCGCTTAACAACGGTGTTACAAGCTTATTCACCGCAGCGATTCGCTTAAGGACCGTGGCAAGAAAGATCGCAAAGTGGGGCAAAAGTCACTTAACAATTTAACGACAGACATTGTGGGCTCCATTGTGGTCGTAAGTCAAGGACCATCTGTACAAAAAGTTTCTTCAACACATTTTTTTTTTGCCTATTACAGGCAGTCCTTGACTTACGACCGTTCATTTAGTGACAGTTTGAAGTTATGATGGCACTGAAAAAGTGATTTATGACCGTTTTTCACGCTTACGACCGTTGCAGCGTCCCTGTGGTCACGTGATCAAAATGCAGACGCTTGGCGACTGACTCGCATTTATGACGGACACAGCGTCCTGGGGTCATGTGATCCCCTTTTATGACCTTCTGACAAGCGAAGTTCAATGGGGAAGCCCCGATTCACTTAACAACCGTCTTACTCACTTAACGGCGCAGGGATTCACTTCAGCACCTGTGGCAAGGAAGGTCGTAAAATGAGGCAAAGCTCGCTTAACAAATGCCTCCCCCTCTACTTAAAAAATTAAGAGTGTTACCAAAGAGCCTTGGTAGTACAGTGGTCTAAGGCACTCTGTTATCAAGCTGGTTATTAAGACCAGCTGCCTGCAATTACTGCAGGTTCGAATCTCTCCAAGGCTCAAGGTTGACTCAGCCTTCCATCCTTTCTAAGGTAGGTAAATTGAGGACCCAGTTTGGGGGGGCAATAAGCTGACTTTGTATAAATATACAAAAGGATGAAGGCTATTGCTGAGCACATTGTAAGCCGCCCTGAGTCTCCGGAGAAGGGCGGCATATAAATTAAAGCAAACAAAAAAACAAAAAAAGTTGCCCTGCTCAGCAAAGATACTTTAGGCTCAACCTGCGGTCGTAAGTCAAGGACCACCTGTAGTTTTGAAGAGCTGCCTGCTGCCACCGTTTTAAACGGGTCATGGCAAAGGTATGCCGATGGCTTGCTTGCTTTCTATCCGGCCACAGGTTTCAAAGGTCGCCCTGAGTCAGCGCATGCCAACTTTTTTGCAAGCAAATGCAACCAACCTCCACAGAGGAAGCCTCTCGGCCCGTTGTTGATTCACGTCCTGTTATGCAAAGGAGTGTTATATAAGGGAGACCGAGTAAAGGTTCAAGGCTGAAGGAGGACGTGCGCTTGCTTGCATTATTTATTTATTTATTTATTTATTTATTTATTTATTTATTATTTATTTATTCATTCATTCATTCATTCATTCATTCATTCATTCATTCATTTATAATTTGATTTATATGCCGCCCTTCTCCAGAGAGTCAGGGCGGCTTACAGTGCGTTAAGCAATAGCCTTCATACTTTTGTACATATTTTATACAAAGTCAGCTTATTGCCCCCACAAACTGGGTCCTCAATTTACCCACCTTAGAAAGGATGGAAGGCTGAGTCAACCTTGAGCCTGGCGAGATTCAAACTTACTTTAATTGCAGACAGCTGGTGTTAAATTACAGTGCCTTTGTCTGCAGAGCTATCCAGGCTCTGGATATTTATTTATTTATTTATTTATTTATTTGTTTGTTTGTTTGTTTATTCATTTATTCATTTATTCATTCATTCATTTATTTATAATTTGATTTATATGCCGCCATTCTCCAGAGACTCAGGGCGGCTTACAGTGCGTTAAGCAATAGCCTTCATACTTTTTATATATTTTTTTTACAAAGTCAGCTTATTGCCCCCACAATCCGGGTCCTCAATTTACCTACCTTAGAAAGGATGGAAGGCTGAGTCGACCTTGAGCCTTGGCGAGATTCGAACTTACTTTAATTGCAGACAGCTGGTGTTAAATCACAGTGCCTTTGTCTGCAGAGCTATCCAGGCTCTGGATATTTATTTATTTATTTATTTATTTTATTATTATTTTATTTTATTTTATTTTATTTTATTTTATTTTATTATTTTATTTTATTTTATTTTATTTTATTTTATTTTATTTTATTTTATTTTATTTTATTTTATTATTTTATTTTATTTATTTATTTATTTTATTATTATTTTATTTTATTTTATTTTATTTTATTATTTTATTTTATTTTATTTTATTATTTTATTTTATTTTATTTATTTTATTTTATTATTTTATTTTATTATTTTATTTTATTTTATTTTATTTTATTATTTTATTTATTTATTTATTTATTTATTTTTATACTGCCCTTCTCCCGAAGGACTCAGGGCGGTGCACAGCCAAAAATAAAACACGAACACAGATAAAATTTAAAACAGTTTAAAAAGGGAATTAAATAATTTGGCCCATTTCAATTAAGACAAAAGACAACCCCTGTAACTTAAAATTGATCTTGGTATTCAGGCCAGCCCAGCTTGTTGAAACAACTGCGTCTCGAGGGCACGACGAAAGGTGCGTAGGTCAGGGATCATCCGTAAATCCCGGGGCAGTTCGTTCCAGAGGGCAGGTGCCCCCCCACAGAGACGGATCTCCCCCTGGGAGTCGCCAGTCGACATAGTTTGACCGACGGCACCCCGAGGAGTCCCTCTGTGGAAACGTAGATACCAATAGAGGAGAATATCTGTAGCTCAGGGTTTGAACTGAGGGGGTGGGGGTGTCCTTGATGCGCTCGCTGAGCTTGGCGGCTTTCTTGCAGACGTTTCATGGCCCAGTTAGGTAATCTCATCAGTGCTAGAAGGAGGTGGGGTTTGTGGAAGAGGAAGCGGAGGCAGAGGCGGAGGAGTAGGAGTTGGACAACGACTGTGGGGTCCTTGATGCCTTCTGAGCTTGGTAGTTTTCTTCGGGACATTTCATGACCCGGATAGGTAATCTCATCAGTGCTAGAAGGAGGTGGGGTTTGTGGAGGAGGAAGGTGGGGGGGAGGACGACTGTGGGGGTCCTTGATGCACTCTCTGAGCTTGGCGGTTTTCTTGCAGACGTTTCCTGGCCCAGCTAGGTAATATCATCAGTGCTAGAAGGAGGCAGGGTTTGTGGAAGAGGAGGCGGGGGCAGAGACGGAGGAGGAGGAGGAGGAGGAGGAGGAGGAGGAGGAGGAGGAGGAGGAGGAGAAGGAGGAGGAGGAGGAGGACGACAATGACTGCGTGGTCCTTGATGTTTTCTGAGCTTAGTGGTTTTCTTCGGGACATTTCATGACCCAGATAGGTAATATTATCAGTGCCAAAAGGAGGTGGGGTTTGTAGAGGAGGAGGAGGAACTAGGCAACATCCTCAGTGCAAGAAGGGAGTGAGGTTTTCTTTAGTACCAAGATTAATACTAGACTAACAATCAAGAAATAAACAATATCCCAGTCAAGGAAATAGCAGACAAACAAACAGCAAACAACAGGCACAGTCACGTGGTGACCCACTTAAGGACCGGCATGATTACCAGGCTCGATCACAGTTGTAGGTCAAGAACTACCAGCACTTGTATGCAGAGAGATCATATTCTATTGTGCAACGCTATTTTATAAGATAGTGATGTTTACTGAGCCTTTAAATAGCAGGATGACAAACATGGAATACACCCCCAGACACACACCTACAGGTAGTCCTCGACTTGCAACCATTCGTTTAGTGACCGTTCCAACACTCTGTTAAATTTGTTATTCTGATTAACTCCCTTATTCTGATTAAAGCTACAACGGCACTGAAAAAAGTTACTGACAACCAGTCCTCGCACTTACGACTGCCGCAGCATCATCCCCCCCCCCGGTCAACATTTCTGACCTTCCCAGCCAAGTCGATGGGGGAAGCCGGGCTCCCTTAACAACCTCATGATTCACTTAACAACGGTGGCAAAAAAAAAAACAAAAACCAAAAAGGCTGTAAAATCGGGCAGGACTTACTTAACACCCTTGCCTTGCTTAACAAAACGGAAATCCAGGTTACAATGGTGGCTGTAAATCGAGGACTGCCCGTACTTGCATGTTAAGCCGCATCCACGGCGAAGGATTAGGACAAATTGCCATTAGCCACAGATCTCCCAAAAGAAAATAATAATAATAACAATTATAAACAGAATTCCCTTTGCAAGAAATTCCTCGCCGGCAAATTTTTGCTATCGTCCAAAATGCTCACAAAAGTGTAGAAAGATCTTGCATTCTATTATAATAAGGGGCTCGAACCCAAGGCCGCTCCCTGGGGGGAGGCAAGGGGGAGTAACCATAGAATTGCTTGAGGGGGGGGGAGAAATGAAGGTTGAGAGGGAGGCTCGGCTGCCCTCGCCGGTTTTACGTGCCGGGAAAATCAATTCGGCATCCTGGAAACGCCACCACGGGCTCCCGTTATTACTAATCCCGTCAAAAAAAAAACCACAAAAAAACCTGCAGCAGGCTGACAAAGAACAGGATTTTAAATTTGTCACACTTTTAGAGAAGCATCAAGGTCACCCAAGACAACGGCTGGATTTGCAGACGGTGATAAAAACGATATTGTTTCGTATCTTCGCGGAGGGTTTTTTTTTTTCCGTTTTTTTTGAGCTAGTGCTGTCCCAAAAGTCCCACGTTAAGCGCGAAAGGCCGTATCGCTTGCCGGGTGCCCATTTTTGCTTGGAACAACCAAGGGGGGGGGGGATAAATAAATAAATAAATACGTTAAAAAGTGAAAGGATATGGCTGACAACTCTCTCTGTTTTGCACCCGCTTCTGTGCCATCCCACGGATGGGATTCATAACCAGCAATTTCACGATGGTTCTAAGTTATTATTATTATTATTTATTCAATTTATATACCGCCCTTCTTCTATTGGAACTCAGGGCGGTGCACAGCCAAGGATAAAAAAACATACCAATACAAAATTTAAAATTTAAAGTTAACGATTAACAGTCAGGATCAATAAAAGGGCACATGCATAGAGCAATAAAAGTTGGGTTTGGCGATTGCGGTGGTAGACAGGTATGGCACTTCCGAACGCACCTTTGGTCTGAATATACAGTACCCTTCCCAAAACTCTATCCCAGGTTTCATGTGAAAACTTTTCAGTGTCCTCGACCGAGCCTTCCTGGAAGACTGACACTCGGACCAATTGGCCATCGACAGGCACATAGAGATAAACAACGACTACACCCCATTCACGAGAGACAGTATCAAAAAGCAGAAAAGGGAACGGAAAGACCAAAATGCCTACGCACCAGCTATCAACACGCAGAGATTAACGCCAAAATTCATATTATGTATATAAACAGAGAGCAAACCCAACTCTCTTCTAGCACTGATGATGTTAGCTGGTGGGGTCATGAAATGTCTCCAAGAAAACCACCAAGCTCAGAGAGCATCAAGGACCCCACAGTCCTAGTTCTCCTCCTCCTCCAACCTTACCTCCTTCTAGCACTGATGATGATACCTAGTTGGGTCATGAAACATCTCCAAGAAAACAACCCAGCTCAGGGGGCACCAAGGACCCCTCAATTCCTCCTCCTCCTTTTCCTCCCAGTAGTGATATTACCTAGCTGGGTAATGAAACATCTGCAAGAAAAACACCGTGCTCAGAGACCATGAAGGACCCCACAGTCCTAGTTCCCCTTCTCCTCCTCCACAAACCCCACCTCCTTCTAGCACTGATGATGTTACCTAGTTGGGTCGTGAGACGTCTGTAAGAAAACAACCCAGCTCAGAGAGTACCAAGGACCCCACAGTCCTCCCCCTTCCCTCTCCTCCCACCCAACTCTCCTCTAGCACTGATATCATCATCTAGTTGGGTCATGAAACATCTGCAAGAACCAGACGAACCACAGGTATTTTGTACTCTGGAATGGAAGAGGAGCCAACCATACGGAGCACGCGTTTTAACATGCGAAAGGAAGGAAGCCAAAGCAATTAGGCGGCCCGCATGCAAAGGAGGATGTATGCGATAGACACGGACTCAGGTGGAGCCGAGTTCATGCGCGCAGCGAGGTGAAAGAGTGCAGGTTTCATTCTGAATGTCAGGGCTAAAATAGAGGCCAGGAAGCATGAATGAGTGCCATCTAGACAGCTATGAATGCAACACAAAAGAAAGTAAGAACTCTGCAGATCATGCTCCAGTGAGCGGTAATAACGGAAGGAAGGAAGGAACGGATGAGTTTTGGAGACTGCGTGCCACCTTCTGAACACAAGGTACCCCCAGGGGAAAAGTTACACAACCTGCTGACACGAACAAGATGAGAAAAAGAGCCTTGGTAGCACAGTGGTTTAATGCACCCTGTTATTAAGACCAGCTGCCTGCAATTACTGCAAGTTCAAATCTCCCCAGGCTCAAGGTTGACTCAGCCTTCCATCCTTTCTAAGGTAGGTTAAATGAGGACCCAGATTGTGGGGGCAATAAGCTGACTTTGTATAAATATACAAAAGGATGAAGGCTATTGCTTAACGCATTGTAAGCCGCCCTGAGTCTCCGGAGAAGGGCGGCATATAAATCGAACCAATAAATAAATAAATAAGACCCTATCTTATATTTTTTTTGAACCCTGGAATAACTGCTTGGCCTTATTGCCATGTGCTCAAAAGCCCAATTGGGCTTATTATCAGGGGATGTCTTATTTTGGGGGGAAACAGGGTAATTAATCCTAAAATAAATCAGAATGAGAGGAATTCGGATATAAGGGAAGTTAACATGGAAGCTGCTTGAACTGAAGTGGAAAACTGTTCGGAGCTACAAAAATGGGAATAATGAAGCTTGATGGAATGAGGAAGTGAAAGAGGATACGGCTGAAGGGGGGGGAATGGATAAAAGAGAATGCACATTGCAAAAAAAAAAGAATGAAAGATATTGTGCAATATGCATGGGATAAAACGATAGTTGTAAAAATGTAATGAAAGAGGGGAAAGAAAGGCTGTCCTTAAAAGAGGCAGGAAAAATGCAGAGAAATATTAATGAGAGGGGTGTTTTTTTTTTTTAAAAAAAAAAAAAGAAGGTGGGATTTGGAAGTGGGTATCTCAGAAGCTGCAGGCAATGTGAACGGCATTGCAAGCGGAAGGTTTAAAGTTATCTGGAAGGAAGCTGAAGGGAGGAAATGCTCTCAGCCAGCCATCTCACACAGGTAGCCTCTCTGGCCATTTTTGGCTGAGCTTGAAAAAGGGAAGGAATGTGTGAATCGATGAGGATTCGGATGGGACACAAATGGGAAAACCCCTCAGCATCGTAGGCTAGACTGAAAAGGGGAAGGAACCGCTTTCCATATTGCTTGCCAAGAATACAGCATGAATATTATTATTATTATTATTATTATTATTATTATTATTATTATTACTATTAGTAGTAGTAGTAGTATTAGTATTATTATGGTTTGACGCAGTCAGCCAGGAGTTTAGACCAGGGGTCCCCAACCTTGGCAACTTTTAAGACTGGTGGACTTCAACTCCCAGAGTTCCTCAGCCAGCAAAGCTGGCTGTTTGTCTTCTGGGTTTATTTATTTTATTTTATTTTATTTTTCAATTTATATACCGCCCTTCTCCCTGAGGACTCAGGGCGGTGCACAGCCAGAATTAAAAACATGAAATACAAATATTAAAAACAATTAAAATCTATATAAATTTGGCCCAAAATTTAAAAAAAAAAACCACAAACCAATTAAACATTTAAAAATTTTAAACAATTTCTTCCTAAGCCAGCCCGGCTTGCTTGAAAAAATGGGTTTTAAGGGCACGGCGGAAGGCACTGAGGTCTTGGATTCTCCTTATCTCTGGGGGCAGCTGATTCCAGAGGGTGGATGCCCCCACAGAGAAGGCCCTCCCCCTGGGGGTCACCAGCCTGCATTGATTGGCTGATGGCACCCTGAGGAGGCCCTCTCTGTGGGAGCGCACGGGACGATGGGAGGTCGTCGGTAGCAGCAGGCGGTCTCGGAGATAGCTAGGCCCTATGCCATGGAGCGCTTTAAAGGTGATAACCAACACCTTGAAGCGCACCCGGAAGACCACATGGTGCGCATGTGCGCACGGCAATCAACTGTCCTTTGTGTGCATGCGGCAGTGCCAAAAAACAGTGTGCACAGGCCAGCTGATTATTGGGTGCGCATGCATGCCAGAACCTGGAAGTTCGGCCTCTCCAGAGCATGACCCCTTTGTGCGCATTGGCAGTGCCGAAAACCGCCCTGTGCTTGCGCGACGGCCGGCTGCTCGTCAGGCGCAAATGCGCGCTAAAACCTGGAAGTTCAGCTTTTCTGGAGCGCGATCCCTTTGCGTGCACAGCAATGCCGAAAACCGGTGTACGTGTGGACGCCGGCCAGCTGATTGTCAGCCACGCATGAACGCTAGAACCCGGAGGTTCGGCTTTTCCAGAGCGTGGCGCCGACGAGAGCGTGCGTGAGACGTTTCCGCGCGAGTGCCGAAAAGGTTCGCCCTCACTGCCCTCTACTATTTCACTGCCCGATCTCTTCCTAAAAGCCTCCAGTGATGGAGCATCCACTACTTCTGGAGGTAAGCTCCTTACAAAACTTCTGAAGGACGTTGTAACCTATCTATTTGCGCAGCGTGTGTGTAAATCCAAGCTGTGCGACCATTTGCCAATGGCAGGTGGAGATTTTTGTCAACGCACAGGTTTTCTAAATGCCATCCAAGATTTTTTTTTTTTAGGGATGGCCCCCAGTGCGCCATAAACACTGGCGCAACGTTTATGCCATACTCTTTCGAATTTTGATTTTTCAGATCTTGAAACTTCTCCGATTCCTGGCCTTCCGTTCTGCAATTCCCCCTGGTATGGCCACATCCATTATGCACACTGCCGTCTTTCTCCACTGCAGTTCAGCTGCTCTTTCGACGGTATGTTTATTCATTTATTTTATTTTTATTTTATTTTGAATTTGTATACCGCCCTTCTCCCTGAGGACTCAGGGCGGTGAACAGCCAAATAAAAACATCAAATACAAATATTAAAATACAGTTAAAAATGTTCCCACTAATTTTTCATTATGACAATGACAATGTCATGCCATTGCTTATAAGCAGTTTATGCAATATTATAATTATAGTTTTATTCTATCTATCCACCTACCCACCTATCTACCTACCAGTGGTGGGTGTTAAGGATATTGTGGTTGTGTTACCAACCAGCAGAGTGTAGAGCACAGAGAAACGTTGCTGAGAGCAATGAATAAGAGATGTGCAAACTGGTTTATCAAAAGTTTACTTTATAGTGAAAAAACAATCTCATAGTCTTTAAATCAATTCCAAGTCTTTGCCAGTTAAATCAGTCCAGTGATATAAAAATCTTCTTACCAAACAAACAGTAGTTGGTTAGAATAACAAACTCACTCTGGTTCACAAACCACGATGGTAGCAGATCCATCCAACGATGATAGCACAATGGAAGCAACTCCTCACACAATGGTAGCGTATCATCAACTGAATACTTTACAGTCCCTTTCTTAAATACGTTCACTACTAATTACAGCATGACTCAGCATTACAATGAATCAGCAGGAAAACTTTAAAGTCACACAATACATATTCATATTAAAGTCACAGAACACATATATTGCCTGGACAACTTGTTAGGCTCGAACCATATCCTAACAGTGGGTTCCTCCCGGTTCGGCCCGGTTCCCCCGAGCCGGTAGCGGTGACCGGTAGAACCGGTAGTAAAAAATTTTAGAACCCACCCCTGCTACCTACCTACCAGAATAACAGAATTGGAAGGGACCTTGGAGGTCTTCTAGTCTAACCCCCTGCTGATGCAGGAGACTTTCTACCATTTGGACGAATGGCTATCAAGTCTCTTCTTAAAAGCCTCCAGTGATGGAGCATCCACAACTTCTGGTGGCAAGCTGTTCCACTGGTTAATTGTTCTCAGTTAGGAAATTTCTCTTTAGTTTTAGGTTGCTTCTCTCCTTGATTCGTTTCCATCTGTTGCTTCTTGTCCTGCCTTCTGGTGCTTTCGAGAATAGGTTGACCCCCTCTTCTTTGGGGTACCTACCTACCTACCTACCTAAAACAGGGATCTCCAAATTTGGCAACTTTCGGACTTGTGGACTTTATCTCTTGAAGTCCACAAGTCTTAAAGTTGCCAAGTTTGAAGACCCCTAGTTTAAAACTCAAAATGACAAAAATACCCATACTCTCGTCCCCTATTTTCCCCAAATAACACGTTCAGGAAATCCCCCAAAAAAGCTGAATTTCTGAGGGTATCTCATTTTCTCGCCATGGATTATGCACCCACACAAATAAATAGCTGATTAACTCTTTTTCTTTTCTTTTTCTTTTTTTTTTTTTAAAAAGGCAGACATAATCCAGGATGAGACGTCCTAACTTGGCTAAAGAAAAAGAAACTGATGGCATTGCTATTTTGGGCTTGCAACTCACATTTTCAAGATTCTTTTCTGTTATTCAGGGATATGCATTTATCCTCCAGCCAATATTCCAGTGCCAGAAGATTTTAGCTTCAAAGAAAACAGACCAGCTGCCAATCCTGATTTCACAGATCTTCAGATGTCCATGTTGTTGTGTTGTTTTTGCAGATAATTTTGGCAGTGGGTGCCCGTAGGACCCTAGCGGGGAAATCCCAGGAGGAGTAAAAGCAAAGGAATTTGCTGATCTTACACCTGAATCTACCAACATTTTGAAATGGACTTACACACTCCTTTGGCACAAATTACACCCTCCTGGCATTCAACCGAGGCAGCCAATAACCTGTTAGCTGCATCCAAGAATAATTGCTAGCTGCATCTGATGTTTTGCAGGAATTTGAACAAGCACCGACAGTATTAATAGAATAATTAGAGGGTAGAACGAAAGCACGGCAGAAACCGAGATCTATCTTTTGACCCATAGGAAAAAATAAAACCCTCTGCAGGATGTCTGTAATTTGAAAACTCACCCAGCTGTTCACGCGAAGGCCAAAAGAAACCTTTGAATACCTTAAGGGTGTGAGTAAGGTTCTAGAAGGCAGGCTTTTTCACTGCTAAGCAAAAAAATCAGGAACGTGCGGGCGTAACATCAAATTGACAGGAGGGAACTCCAAAAGTCATGTTAAAGGGGAGAGTTTCACGGAAAGAGTGGGGGAAGCATGGAACCAGCTTCCATCAGAGGTTAAGGAGGTCAGTAACGGAGTTTAAGTATGGTTGGGATAAACACATGTCTATCGCCTGACCACATGGATGGATGGATGGATGGATGGATGGACGGACAGACGGGTGGATGATGGATAGATGGATGGAAAGATGTAGATACTGAGGGATAGATAGATAGATAGATAGATAGATAGATAGATAGATAGATAGACGGAGGGAGGGAAGGAAGGAAGGAAGGAAGGAAGGAAGGAAGGAAGGAAGGAAGGAAGGAAGATACTAAGGGATGGATGGATGGATGGATGGACAGACGGACAGACGGACATAGAGATGGATGGATGGATGGACAGGCGGATGGATGGACGGATAGATGTAGATACTGAGGGATAGATAGATGTATAGATGGATGGATGGATGGATGGATGGATGGATAGATGATAGATAGATAGATAGATAGATAGATAGATAGATAGATAGATACCCTGTTTCCCCCAAAATAAGACACCTCCTGATAATAAGCCCAATCAGGCTTTTGACTGCATGGCAATAAGGTTCAAAAAAAATATAAGACAGGGTCTTATTTTGGGGAAAACACGGTAGATAGATATAGAGAAGGAAGGAAGGAAAGAAGGACATACTAAGGGATGGATGGATGGACGGACGGACGGACAGACAGATAGATGTAGATACTGAGGGATAGATAGATAGATAGATAGATAGATGGATGGATGGATGGATGGATGGAAGGAAGGAAGGAAGGAAGGAAGGAGATACTGAGGGATGGATGGATAGATATAAACGTATAAAAATAAAAAATAAAAATAAATGAAATAAAAATAGAATAAAATGAATAAATAAAAATATGAAATACATAAATGGGAATTAATAATCAAAATTAATTAATTAATTAAAAATAAAACAAAAGCAAGGAAACAAGCAAAATTCTCCAAGGGCAGACGATTGCGTTCTTTTTCTGCCCTCCGTTTTCTACATTTCGCAAATCCCGACATTTTAAATCTGAGCCATTCCAGAAATGGAGATAGATAGATAGATAGATAGATAGATAGATAGATAGATAGATAGATAGATAGATAGATAGATAGGAGTGTCAGAGAGAGATTATAGAGTTCCTTTTGCAAATAGGAAATTGCCACAGGATTTGTCTTGAAAGAGTCGCAGGAGGGAAGGCTGTGACGCCGAACGCTGGATTTCATGCATATTTTTCCTCCCCGTTTTCTTCTGCAATAATTGCAGCTCAGCTGCAAAATGTTATCGGAACGATGACTGCCCATCAGAGGCCTGCTGAGGAAGAGCAAGGCAGGTGCTCTTACTCAGGTGGAAAGCGATGCTTCTAAAGGGATTTGCAGAACAGCCCCTCCATTCTAAGAAATTACATTCAGACCGGTCCTTCCTTGCTTTACACTTGGGATAAACCAGCATTCCTCAACCATGTTTCTCCGGCAGGAAGGCCCAGTTTGAGAACCGGTGATCGTTATCAGGACGTTACACGCCCACGATCAGGTAATCAGGTTTCCAGGTAAATTGCCTTGACGCAAGACATTGGGTGATTCATTTTGACAGGTTAGAGCTCCTACTCCACTGAAGAGCCACGCTTTGAGGCCACACGTCCAGGAGCATCAAACAGGCAGGCAAGTCCTCGACCTACGACCAGAATCGAGCCCAACGGTGAGCAAGGCGGGCTTCGCCCCGTTCTACGACCTTCCTTGCCGCAGCCGTTTTAAGCGAATATTCTGCAGTTCGGCAAAGAAAGGTGGTAAAAATGGGCCAGAACTCACTGAACCGCTGTCTCGCTTAGCGACAAGAAATTTCGGGGCTCAATTGTGGTCGCAGGTCGAGGACCTGCGTTCTGCATTTGGCACCCAGAAAGCTTGCGATCAGCTTGTCAGCTGCAAGCGTCCCTCCGGCCTGTTTCAGAACGCAGCTTCAGGGCAATTAGATGTTATGAAAATAGCCAACTTACTGGAACTAATTAAACGATCACGCCGGCAGCTTCATCCCGGACCAAATTCCAGCCTGCGTTGAGCGAAAACAGCAGCTCATTGTTCCCGGCAGTTACTATTTTATCCACAATTACGTTTATTACCTATCCATTTCAGGTTTAAATGGAGTAGCGGAGAAGAGGGTGTGTCTTTTGCGCTTCTTGCCCGTTGCTGGCAATAGATCCAATATTAGAAACGGTTCTAATATTTTTAGGGATTTTACATCATGCATGAGTCACATGCCAGGACGTGAAGCTGCAGCTGACAGACCCAACTCAAAAGTGTCGGTGAAATTCTGATTTACAAAGAGCATCACGTGTTATTTTCTTTAAAGGCAGGGACATCGACAGACAGGTGACTCAGATCTGACTTACAGCTGTATGAACGGGCATTAAGGGATGGGAAGATGGGGGGGGGGGGAAACCTGCCCGAATGTCTCGCTTCGAGCCAGGATTCCTGGTGGCATGTGTGAACTGGCAAGTGTACAAAAAAACTACAGGACGGAAGGCAGGACAAGAAGCGACGGATGGAAAGTCATCCAGGAGAAGAGAAGCAACCTGGGATTAAAGGAGAAGCTTCCCGAAAGTGAGGACAATTAACCAGCGGAACAGCCTGCCACCAGAAGTTGTGGGGGCTTTGTCAGTGGAGGTTTTTAAGCAGAGACTGGACAGTCACTTGACTGAAATGGTATAGGGGTTGGATTAGAAGATCTCCAAGGTCCCTTCTAGCTCAGGAAGGAAGGAAGGAAAGGAGGGAGGGAAGGAAGGAAGGAAAGGGAGGGAGGGAAGGAAGGAAGGAAAGGAGGGAGGGAAGGAAGGAAGGAAAGGGAGGGAGGGAGGGAAGGAAGGAAAGGGAGGGAGGGAAGGAAGGAAGGAAGGAAGGAAGGAAGGAAAGGAAGGGAGGGAAGGAAGGAAGGAAAGGAAGGGAGGGAAGGAAGGAAGGAAAAGGAAAGGAAAGGAAAGGAAGGGAAGGGAAGGAAGGAAGGAAGGGAGGGAGGGAGGAAAGGGAGGAAGGAAGGAAGGAAGGAAGGAAGGAAGGAAGGAAGGAAGGAAAAGGAGAGGAAAGGAAAGGAAAGGAAAGGAAGGGAAGGAAGTTGTAGAAAAAATGCTTTTAAAAGCCTCTGACGAACCCAGCTGAGCCGCGCGATCATCAGAGGCTTTTTTTTTTTTTTTTTTACTTTTAAAAGCATTTTTTCGGCCAAAGAGGTTGTAGAAAAAATGCTTTTAAAAATTAAAAAAAAGCCTCTGATGATTGCACAGCTCAGCTGGGCAATGGGGGGGGGGCAGGGATTTTTGCTACCGGTTCTCCGAACCACCCGCCTCCATCGCTACCGGATCAGGCGATCCGATCCGAACCGGGAGCATTTCACCCCTGCAGGAAGCCCTGTATCATTGAAACTAGCATACGGATCCCAAAGCTTGTCTACTCCTTGTCTTGTCTTCTTTAGCCATCAAACAAAACACTGCAGAAGGCATTTTTGAGATCCACAAGTTGGTTTAGTGTATGTAGCAGCACTGAACATTTAAGTTCCTATTTCTTACGTCTCTTCCTCCCCTTCCTCGTAAATGCGATTTTCATGCACGCACAAAGGAACAGAGTTTTAAAGGCAGCTAAACTGAGATTAGAGCGGATTGAAACCCCTGAAAATATTGAAAAAAGATGGAAATTAAACGAAGACATCTGTCGCCTTACAAGCCGCTTCAAAAAATCCCCCCCCCTTTTAAAATCTCTCCACCACTGGCTCACGGAAGCCCATTTAAACCTAGACGTGTTAATTCATTAACCTCCCAACAATTAACAATGCATATTTGACATCTGAATTTAACTTTATAAAGTCCTGATGATTGGGGAGAGAGTGGGGGGGGGCAATCTTCTCACTGCCAAGGCAGGTAATCAACACCGCCTAAAGTGGATTAAAAAAAAACACAAAAAAACAACTTTTCGCCATCTGCATATTTTCCAACAGAAATAAGGAGCAAACAAGAAATGTTTTTTTTTTTTTTAAATGAGTTGTTGGCAGACAAGGAGATTTTTGCACCTCATGTTGAAAAGATGATAAAAGTGGGAGGGGGAACAGTGCGTCGCCGGTCAATTAACAAGACATTTTAAAAACCTGACGAATCTTTCTTGCATTGAGAAGTTGTAAATGACAGCGGCAGGAGGGAGATTGGCGGGCCGGGAATCTTGCGTGATGCAGTTCGACGACTGTCAGAAACCCCTTAATGGCTGGCGGACTGGAGGTCTTCTTTGCTCAAGCAGGAGACCCTATACCCACGCGGAGCCATATCGGTGGGCACGCGAGTGCAGCCAGCTGATTTTCGGGCCTTCCGGAACCACCGGAAGTTGAGAAACAGGCTATTTCCGGACTCCAGAGGGCTTCCGGGAGGGTGGGGAAGGCTGTTTTCGCCCTCCCCAGGCTCCTAGAAAGGCTCTGGAGCCTGGGGAAGGAAAAAAAAAACGGGCCTTTCAGTCCCACCGGAAGTCAGTAAATGGGCCGTTTCCAGCCTCTGGGGGGGATGGGGAAGGCTGTTTTCGCCCTCCCCAGGCTCCTAGAAAGGCTCTGGAGCCTGGGGAGGGCAAAAAAACAGGCCTTTCAGTCCCACCGGAAGTCGGTAAATGGGCCGTTTCCGGCCTCTGGGGGGGATGGGGAAGGCTGTTTTCGCCCTCCCCAGGCTCCTAGAAAGGCTCTGGAGCCTGGGGAGGGTGAAAAATGGGCCCACCGTGTCATCGCGTGCCAAAAGCAGGGGGAGTGCAGGGGTGTTGCGTACGCATGCGTGGGGGGGCGGGGCACACTGAATTAGGGGTGTGGGCACACAGCGCGACCTCACCCACACTCCCCACGCTTTTGGAACACGGCAGCAAAAAGGTTAGCCATCACTGCCCTATACTTATAAACATTTTATGCAATGTTATAATTATAATTTAATCCATCTGTCTGCCGGCCTATCTACCTACCAGAATAACAAAGTTGGGAGAGACCTTGGGGGTCTTCTAGGAGCCCCTATACCCATGATGGCGAACCTGTGGCACGCACATCCACAGGTGGCATGCACATCCCTCTGCGGGCATGCAAGCTATCGTGCAGCTCAGCTCTACCCCGCATATGCGCACGCCTATAATTTTCAGGCCTCTGCCGCATATGCATGTGGGGGCGGGGTGCCTACGGGAGATGCGCATACATGCGTGGATGGGTGTGCACATGCGCAGAGGGCATGGGGGAATGTGGGGGGGGGTGCACTGCACCACCACACACGCCCCGTGGCCCGTTTTTGGTCCCAGGAGGCTGCAGGGAGGCCCACTAGGCCCAAAACAAGGGGGGGATCATGCGCATATCCGCGGGGGGGCAGGGGGAACACTGGGGAGGCACGCGCCATGTGCGAGGGTGCACGGGGCGGTCACGCACGCTTTGCGTTATGGGTGCAGGCACACATGCGTGCTATCGTGTGCGCGCTCTCGGCACGCCGACGACAAAAAGGTTAGCCGTCACTGCCCTATACCATTTCAGATAAATGTTTATCCAATCTCTTCCTAAAAACCTCCGGTGTTGGGGCACCCACAACTTCTGGTGGCAAGCTGTTCCACTGGTTAATTGTCCTCACTGTTAGGAAGTTTCTCCTTAAGTTCCAGGTTGCTTCTCTCCTTTATTTTTTTTTTATCTATTTTTTTTTTTAAATTTGATTTATATGCCGCCCTTCTCCGGAGACTCAGGGCGGCTTACAATGCGCTAAGCAATAGCCTTCATTCTTTTGTATATTTATACAAAGTCAGCTTATTGCCCCCACAAACTGGGTCCTCAATTTACCTACCTTAGAAAGGATGGAAGGCTGAGTCAACCTTGAGCCTTGGCGAGATTTGAACCTGCAGTAATTGCAGGCAGCTGGTCTTAATAACCAGCTTGATAACAGGGTGCCTTAGACCACTGTACTACCAAGGCTCTTGGTAGTACAGTTATTAGTTTCCATCCATTTTTGTCTTGTCTTCTAATGCTTTGGAGAAGAGCTTGACTCCCTCTTCTTTGGGGCAGCCCCTGAGATATTGGAAGACTGCTATCCTGTCTCCCCTGGTCCTCATCTTCATTAAACTAGACATGCCCAGTTCCTGCAACCGTTCTTCATATGTTTTAAGCCTCCAGTCCCCTCCTCATCTTTGTTGCTCTTCTCTGCACTCTTTCTAGAGTCTCCACATCTTTTTTTACAAAATGGCGTCCAAAATTGGATGCAGGATTCCAAGTGTGGCCTTACCAAGGCCTTATAAAGTGGTATTAACACTTCATGTGATCTTGATTCTGTCCCTCTGTTGATGCAGCCTAGACGGTGTTGGCTTTTTTGGCAACTGCTGCACACGGCTGGCTCATATCTAAATGGTTGTCCACTAGGAATCCAAGATCCCTCCCACAGTTACTACTATTGAGCGAGATACCACCAATTCCATACTTGTGCATTTCAAAGATATCAAACTCCCTAGCAGTAGGAATTCCATCTCCGTTCTTTTCCATGAGTCAAACTGGAAATCCTGTTTTTTCCATCGGAAGGGGGGGGGGTAGCCAGGCTCTCCTCCCTCGGTGCCCTCTGTCTGTTTCCGTCTGTGAATTATTTCCTTCCCATCTTGCGCTGAAAAAGCTTTGACATCTGCGTTACAACCCAGCCTTAATTGGCCAAGCTGTTGCGGCAACACCGTGCCAGTTCATCATTTCGGGATCTGGCGGTGACGAAGAAGGAACAATATTCTCCCGGCGGCGGTCCGAGAGGAGAGAGAGAGCTCTTGGGGAGGCCAACCGTAACCTCAAATGGTCGTTTTAAGGACCCACACTCATGTGCCCACACTCATAATTCTATGCGCCCCTTCCCCATGCATGTGTGCACGACCGCACCCATACTTCCCCCACTTTTGGCACAGTGGGCCCGGTAGGCCCGTTTTTCGCCCTTCCCAGGCTCCAGAGCCTTTCTAGGAGCCTGGGGAGGGCGAAAACTGCCTTCCCCACCCCCTCAGAGGCCCTCTGGAGGCTGGAAATGGCCTGTTTGCCGACTTCCAGTGGGCCCAAAAATCAGCTGACCAGCGTGCACATGTGCACCAGAGCCGAGCTCGCGTGCCCACCGATATGGCTGTGTGCGCCACCTATGGCACGCATGTCATAGGTTTGCCGTCACGGGGAGAGGGCCTCCTGCTTGAGCAGGGGGTTGGACTAGAAGACCTCCAAGGTCCCTTCCACCTCTATTCCGATTGATTCTGGGGAGAGCAATAGCAGTTAAGACTTAATACACCAGCTCCATAATGATCTACAGCAGGGGTCTCCAACCTTGGCAACTTTAAAACTTGTGGACTTCAACTCCCAGAGTTCCTCAGCCAGCAAAGCTGGTCCACCAAGCTGGCAACTTTAAGTTGCCAAGGTTGGAGACCCCGATCTACAGCCCACTCTAAGAGTCAGCCTCTTGCCGCCAACTATCTGGCTCTTCATTTTACCGACCTCGGAAGGATGAAAGGCTGAAGACAACTTTGAGCCGGTCGGAATCGAACTCCTGGCAGTGAAATTCGCCTGCAATACTGCATTCTCACCACTACTTGTTAAAAACCACGGGAGATTGGGGGGGGGGGGGAATTAATGCAGTGGGATAGAATCCGATTGACTCTGCTTGCCAGAAGGAGATCACATGACCCCGGGACGAAGCAACCGTCGTAAATACAAGTCAGCTGCCAAGAGGCTGAATTTTTGACCCTGGGGAATGCTGCGACGGTCGTGTGAAAAAGGGTCATAGATCGCTGTTTTCAGTGTCGTCGTATCGTCAAACAGACACTAAATGAGCTGTTGTAATCAAGGACTACCTATACTATAAAGGATGCCAGATAGACAGTGAAAATCCACTCGCCATTATTCAGAACGTGGGACACAGAACGAGAGACATGCAGCAAAGGAAGGCCAAATCTGGTCAAATGTTAAGAGAAAAATATAGCATCTGCAGTGATTCACTTAACAACTATGGCAAGAGGGGTCGTAAAATGGGGCCAACTCGCTCAACAACTATCTTGCTCAGCAGTGGAAATTTTGGGGCTCACTTTTGATCATAAGCTGAACATTATCTGTGCTAAGAACATTTTACAAATATAACACTTCCGCTGCAATTTCCAAACGTACAAATTCTTAATACTTTCCAAAAAAAAAAATCCAAGTGCCTGGTTCATTTTTCTTTGTGGTTAAGACAAAACATTTTTTTTAAAAAATGTTATGTACGAGGCACTGCCCCTGCACTCTTGCCCGCCATCTATTCATTTGAGTTTAGATATTTTTGATTAATAGAATAAAATACAAAAGCAAATAGAGAGACAGAGTGGGGAGAGAAGGGGAAAGAGAAGTGAATTTTTAAAAAAGTGACTTTTGACTCTCTCTGTTGCAGTAAAATAAAGCATTAACATCCAACCACGACTTTTTGACTTTTCCATATTATAATAAACCAGCCATTTCTATAAAAACAATTCAACCTGATCAGTAAAACCCATAATCAAAGTCTCATTTTCTTTTTGCCCCTCACCTCGAGCGCAAAGTCCAGAAGCGGACTGTGCCTCGATGTGGCAACAAAAGTACTTATATTCTTTTCTTTAATCTTTGCCAGCCATGTTATTTATGATATAATTGGATTTCAAAAGATGAGAAGATAACCTTGGCAAGACGTTCTGTTCAGTCAACACGAACTTTCAGAGAAAGACCTAAGGATCTGGACACACGGAACAAATTCCTAATGATCATAAAATGCAATCCTTATTGGATGGAAAAATATTTTACAGACCGGTCCGGCCAGCGATTTCTGTGCAAATAAAAATAAAAATTTTTAAAAAAAGAGAGCAAGCATTCTTGCAGAAAATACACCGCAAAATTTCCACCGCGACACCAGGAGGATCTTAATGCCAGACAAGCACCCTGCGACAGATAACTATTGACAGAGGAGACGGCTTTATCACGCTGAATGCTTTCTAATTTGCTAAGAAAGTCCTCAGAATTGCCACTTTATGTAGGGTAATTTGCAAGGCGCCCTCATCTTGCTGGATTTGCAATCAGAAAGCCCACCAACGCTGATGTTTTATTGATTACATGCAAATATTTCTTCACAGGCCTGTCCAAGAAATCAATGCTCTCTACACCAAGCCAATTAATATTTCTCAAGGCGCTTAAACGGCTGAATTCTTTTAAAATAAAAAAAGAGAAAATGCCAAGGAGAAGGAAGTCCAATCAAGGCCATTAGTACTACAGGTAGTCCTCAAGTTACGGCCACAAATGAGCCCAATGCTTATGTTGCTAGGTGGAATATTTGTTAAGCGAGCTTGGCCCCATTTTTCTTGCCACTGTTGTCAAGTGAATTATTCCAGTTGTTAGGTTAATAACACGGTTGTTAAGTAAATCTGGCTTTCCCCATTGACTTTCTTCGTCAGAAGGTCGCAAAAAAGGATCACGGGACACTGCGACCGTCATAAATAGGAGACAGTTCCAAAAGTCTGGATTTTGATCATGTGACTTTGGGGATGTTGCAATGGTCGTTAAGTGAACGAAAAGCGTCCACAAGTCACTTTTTTCAGTGCCGTTGTAATGGTCACTAAATGAACTGTTGTAAGTCAAGGACTTACAGGCATTTTCTGAGCGGCTGTTCGAAGTCACAGCAGCACTGCAGAAAGTGGCTTATGACCAATCCTCCCACTTACGACCAGCACAGCATCTCCATGGTCACATGATCAAAATTCAGAACTGTGGCAAGCGAGTCATATTTATGACGGTTGCAGGGTCCCCGGGGGGGGTCATGTGATCCCCTTTTGTGGCCTTCTGACAAGTAAAGTCAATGAGGAAGTCAGATTCACTTAACAATCGTGTTACTCACTTAACAAGTGCAGAATTCACTTAACAACTGAGGCAAGGAAGGTCGTAAAATGATCAAAATTGGGGCGCTTGGCAACAGACTCGTATTTACGACAGTTGCAGGATCCAGGGGGTCCCTGAAAAGCAAAGTCAATGAGGAAACCAAATTCATTTATCAACGGTGTTACTAATTTAACCGCTGCAGTGATTCACTCAACCACCGTGGCAAGAAAAGTCGTAAAATGAGGCAAAACTCATACGACAAATCTCTCGCTTAGCAACAGAAATTTTGGGCTCTCCATGGTGGCCATAATTCGAGGACTACCGGTCATTTATAAATGCCATTTTATCTTGCTGGGTTTTTTTTTTTCCCCAAAAGTCAATTTGCAGAATGACCTTTTTCGGGGGCGAAGCTATCGAGAACCTGACTCACTTCCAGAGTCAAAAAACAAAACTCAAATCATTTCGGATGCTTCGTCTCCCATCTTTGTTAAAAAACGGGCCGGGATTTGCAACTTGGGGAAAACATGCATTGTGTTAGTTGCAGTTATAACTTCCAGCTGTGGCGAGGCCTTCACGAAGTTTGAAGGCAGGAAATCTTAAAAGGAAATTCCATCAGTTCCTGGCGTTTTATAACCCAAACTGTTGTTCCAAAAAGGAGCTCTGAGAAAGACAAGGAAAGGAAAAAAAAAATGAAGGAAAAAAGAAAACGTTGCTGTTAACTTTTTACCTCATGTCTTCGAGTAAGTCGCATTCTGCCTGATGCTTGGCTTGAAGTTTTGTCATCTGCTCGGCCTGGATGAGTTTCAGCTCTTGAGTGATTTTCACCTAAAAGAGAAGAAAAATATAATTTTTTTAATAATTATTTTCTTAAACATCTTTCTTGTTTAATACTATAATTGCTGTAAGTCGGAGTTTCCCAACCTCGGCCACGTTAAGACGCCTGGACTTCAACTCCCAGAATTCCTCAGCCATCCATGGACTTCAACTCCCAGAATTCCCCAGCCAGCCATGGACTTCAACTCCCAGAATTCCCCAGCCAGTCATGGACTTCAACTCCCAGAATTCCCCAGCCAGTCATGGACTTCAACTCCCAGAATTCCCCAGCCAGCCATGGACTTCAACTCCCAGAATTCCCCAGCCAGCCATGGACTTCAACTCCCAGAATTCCCCAGCCAGCCATGGACTTCAACTCCCAGAATTCCCCAGCCAGCCATGGACTTCAACTCCCATAATCCCCCAGCCAGCCATGGACTTCAATTCCCAGAATTCCCCAGCCAGCCATGGACTTCAACTCCCAGAATTCCCCAGCCAGCCATGGATTTCAACTCCCAGAATTCCCCAGCCAGTCATGGACTTCAACTCCCAGAATTCCCCAGCCAGTCATGGACTTCAACTCCCAGAATTCCCCAGCCAGCCATGGACTTCAACTCCCAGAATTCCCCAGCCAGCCATGGACTTCAACTCCCAGAATTCCCCAGCCAGCCATGGACTTCAACTCCCAGAATTCCCCAGCCAGCCATGGACTTCAACTCCCATAATCCCCCAGCCAGCCATGGACTTCAATTCCCAGAATTCCCCAGCCAGCCATGGACTTCAACTCCCAGAATTCCCCAGCCAGCCATGGATTTCAACTCCCAGAATTCCCCGAGCCAGCCACGGACTTCAACTCCCAGAATCCCCCAGCCAGCCACGGATTTCAACTCCCAGAATTCCCCAGCCAGCCATGGACTTCAACTCCCAGAATCCCCCAGCCAGCCATGGACTTCAACTCCCAGAATCCCCCAGCCAGCCATGGACTTCAACTCCCAGAATTCCCCAGCCAGCCATGGTCTTCATCTCCCAGAATTCCCCAGCCAGCCATGGACTTCAACTCGCAGAATCCCCCAGCCAGCCACGGATTTCAACTCCCAGAATTCCCCAGCCAGCCATGGACTTCAACTCCCAGAATCCGCCAGCCAGCCATGGACTTCAACTCCCAGAATTCCCCAGCCAGCCATGGACTTCAACTCCCAGAATTCCCCAGCCAGCCATGGACTTCAACTCCCAGAATTCCCCAGCCAGCCATGGACTTCAACTCCCAGAATTCCCCAGCCAGCCATGGACTTTAACTCCCAGAATTCCCCAGCCAGCCATGGACTTCAACTCCCAGAATCCCCCAACCAGCCATGGACTTCAACTCCCAGAATTCCCCAGCCAGCCATGGACTTCAACTCCCAGAATTCCCCAGCCAGCCATGGACTTCAACTCCCAGAATCCGCCAGCCAGCCATGGACTTCAACTCCCAGAATTCCCCAGCCAGCCATGGACTTCAACTCCCAGAATTCCCCAGCCAGCCATGGACTTCAACTCCCAGAATTCCCCAGCCAGCCATGGACTTTAACTCCCAGAATTCCCCAGCCAGCCATGGACTTCAACTCCCAGAATTCCCCAGCCAGCCATGGACTTCAACTCCCAGAATTCCCCAGCCAGCCATGGACTTCAATTCCCAGAATTCCCCAGCCAGCCATGGACTTTAACTCCCAGAATTCCCCAGCCAGCCATAGACTTCAACTCCCAGAATCCCCCAACCAGCCATGGCTGGCTGGGGAATTCTGGGAGTTGAAGTCCAGGCATCTTAATGTGGCTAAGATTGGGAATCCTTGTGTGTTGTGATAGGCCTTTACACCTACACTTACCACAATTGGGGCGAGAATTCCCATCGCTAAACAAAGGAATCAACCTGAATTTACTACCTTTTTTATGGCCTTTAAGGAAATCATGCGGTTGTTAAGTGAATTCAGCTTCTTTTGATCAGTCTGTAAACTCCTTTGAAGCTCGCAAATGGGGATCACATAACCCCACATAATTGGGGGGTGGGGGTGTTACTCGGAACCCTGACAGCCGGGACGATGCGACTGTGGTATAAATGCACACCCGTTTGCCAAGGGCCTGCATTTTGATCATGTAGCCATGGGGACGTCGTAATTGCGAGGACTGGTCGCAAGTTACTTAATTTCAGCGCAGTTGCAATATCGCTTGCTATAAGAATGGTTGTAAGTCGAGGACTGCCCGCAGTGGCTAAATATAGAATAGAATAGAATAGAATAGAATAGAATAGAATAGAATAGAATAGAATAGAATAGAATAGAATAGAATATAGTGTAGTGTAGAGTACAATAGAATAGAATAGAATAGAAAAGAAAATAGTGTAGAGTAGAATAGAAAATAGTGTAGAGTATAGAGTAGAGTAGAGTAGAATAGAATAGAAAATAGTGTAGAGTAGAGTAGAATAAAAAATAGTGTAGAGTAGAGTAGAATAGAATAGAATAGAAAATAGTGTAGAGTAGAATAGAAAATAGTGTAGAGTATAGAGTAGAGTAGAATAGAATAGAAAATAGTGTAGAGTAGAATAGAAAATAGTGTAGAGTATAGAGTAGAGTAGAATAGAATAGAAAATAGTGTAGAGTAGAGTAGAGTAGAATAGAATAGAAAGTAGAGTAGAGTAGAGTAGAGTAGAGTAGAGTAGAGTAGAGTAGAGTAGAGTAGAGTAGAGTAGAGTAGAATAGAATAGAATAGTACAGGTAGTCCTCGACTTACAACAGTTCATGACATGACCAGAGTTACGACGGTAATTAAAAATGTGACTTATGGCCATTTTTCACACTTACAACCAATGGCAGCTTCTCCATGGTCGCGTAATCAAAATTCAGATACTTTAATTGATTCATATTTACGACGGTTGCAATGTCCTGGAGTCCAAGGATTCCCCCTTTTGCGACCTCCTGATATGCAAAGTCAATGGGGGAGCCGGATTCACTTAACAACCGGGTTCCTAACTTAACAACCGCAAGTTGATTCGCTTAACAACGGCAGCGCGAAAGGTGGTTAAAATCGGGCAAAATTCACTTAACAAATGTTTCGCTGAGCAGCGTAAAATTTTTGGTCGTAAACCGAGGACTACCTGCACTACGATTCCACTACCTTGCAACCGGATTGCCATGACGTAGCTTTCTCAAAAGACAGAAAGCGCCACTTGTTTTATGCGAACGTAATTTCGGAACAAGAAAACGGTTTTTATGCTAAGAGCCTTGGTGGCACAGCAGACTAAAAGCACTGTTAAGTAACACCAGCTGCCTGCAATTACTGCAAGTTCAAATCTCACCAGGCTCAAGGTTGACTCAGCCTTCCATCCTTCCGAGGTAGGTAAAATGAGGACCCGGATTGTGGGGGCAATAAGCTGACTTTGTATAAAAAAGAACACCACTTAGAGGGGGGCCGAAAGCCCCACTAAGCAGGTATATACAAAAGTATGAAGGCTATTGCTTAACGCATTGTAAGCCGCCCTGAGTCTCCGGAGAAGAGCGGCATATAAATCGAACCAATCTCCCCTTATAGAACGACCTGAGATGCAAACTTTCCTGCATTATGAATGATAGCGCGAGCAACGTTTGCAAATAATCAAAATACCTCTGCGGAAAAGTCACCTTATACTCAGGTGACCCCTGCATCGGACGAAGCCAGCCTCCGCCAAAAAGGAACAACTCGGCAATAATTCCAGCGGGCAGGAAACACAACTTTTAAAAGGTTCCCGAGCGCATTTTAAAAAAAAAAGGCAGATCGATAGAAAGAAAAGAAAAACTTTCCTCATCTCGGGCCTTTGCTAGAGTCAACCATCAAGACGCCGTTTTTAAGTTATTTGAAGGTTAAAAGTTTAAATATTAATATTCACCGCTTCGAAGGGACCTCAGTTTAAATGCTGAAAAGGGTTAAATGAACTCATGGAAGCCGCTTAAAAATCAAGATACAGAAGTGGAGGGGAAAATGGGAAAAAAAATCCCTCCAAGAGCTAATAGGAACAAGGACCCGTAATGGATTCACAGTAGGGAAAGCCACACTAGTATATAGTGGGGGGGGGGAATCTTAAGGACTAGCTCCTTTTCCAATTACGGTACCTCATTTTATTAACAGGCAGAAGCTTTCCTCCACCCACTGGCCTTTTCCAGCCCTGAGGAGCTGCCTTTTAATTAAGTGTGTTAATTGGAAAAATATTCATCAGACACCTTCACCGATTTTTTTTGCAAGGAGCTCATGAAGCACAGGTAGTCCTCGACTTATGGCCGCAATGGGGCCCCAAAATTTCTGCTGCTAAGCAAGGCAGTTATTCCAAGTCTTGACCCATTTTGCCACCTTTTCTTGCCACCGTTGTTAAGCGAAACACTCCAGTTAAGTGAATCAGGCTTCCCCATTGACTCTGCTTGTCAGGTGGTCGCAAAAAGGGATAAATACGTCATAAATACGAGTCAGTTGCCAAGCCTCTGAATTTTGATCACATGACTATTGGGGGGGGGAAAATGCTACAAAGGTCATTAAATGTAAAAAAAATGACCGTAAATTACTTTTTTCAGTGCCGTTGCAACTTTGGTCCTTAAATGGTTATAAATCGAGGACTACCTGCGATCCATTAAGTGCAGAAATACGCCTTGTTCCCCCGGAATGAAAATGCCCATTTCTTAACAGATTTGTTGTGTGATCGTCTGCTTTTTCCTCCCCCCACCGGTCAAGGAAAACTTTCTGATTCAGCAGGTGGAAAAACTCCAGGTTTCAATCAGATCTCCGGGATCACGTCGGGGGAATCCGTATTAGAAAATTGCTCTAACAAATGGCATTTTTAAAAAACTTTTTTTCACCCCTACGAATAAGAGGGCTGCGTTTGCACTGTTCTATATTTAGGAGGGGAAAGCCCAAGTATTTTGTATTCGAAAGAAGGTGGAAAATAAAAATTGAGTCATTCAGAAGCCTTCAGATCAGTGTATTTCAACCTTGGTAGCTTGAAGATGGGTGGACTTCAACTCCCAGAATTCCCCCAGCCAGCAGCGCTGGCTGGGGGATTCTGGGAGTTGAAGTCCACCCATCTTCAAGCTTCCAAGGTTGAGAAACACTGCGTTCACACGTTGTGACTGCTCCCATCACTGGAGGCTTTTAAAAAGAGACTGGACAGCCACTTGTCTGCCATGGGATCGGGTCTCCTGATTGAGCGGACGGGTTGGTCTAGAAGACCTCTAAGGTCCCTAGTCCTCAATTTACAACACTTCATTTGGTGATCGTTACCAAAGTTACAGCGGCACCGAAAAGAAAAGCGACACGACAAATTTTCGCCCTTATGACCGTTGGCATCCTCCTCCCCTGGTCACGGTGATCAGACGCTGGGCACGGCAACTGACTCCTATTTATGACGGCTGCAGTGCGATCGCTCCTGACAAGCAAAGCCCACGGGGGGGGGGGGAACCCAGATCCGCTTAACGACCGTGTGGCTACCCTTAATAAACGCAATGACAAAGGAAACTCGTCAAGTTGGGGCAAAACTCACTTAAGGAAACGTTTTACGCTCGGCGCCGTAAACTTTGGGCGGTCAGCTGTGGTCGTAACTCAAGGACTACCTGTATGGTGTCATCTGCCCTTAGCTCAGCTCCAAAACGGTTTTACACCCCCCCTCCCCAGGATAAGATACCCCTATTTCTACGGGAACACCTCCAAATGAAACCCAGAAGTTTTACCCAGCAAGAGCAAAAACCATCCCGGGGAAAAAAAAAGAAAGAATTCTCAACAACAACCAAAATCTACTCTGTGGTTTTTCTTTTTTTTTAACAGAAAGGCTAAAACTTATTTTTTATTTTTCATCCAAACCGCCCAGCATAGAAATTCCCCCCCCAAGTAAATCTCATCCTCCTGGCGGGGATCCCCCCCACCCCTCTTAAACTCAAGCAGACCATATAAACAAACCAGTGGAATAAACACACTATCTGTAAACACGGTCAAAACATAGCTTGCCAGCTAAATAAACCCCAATGCCAGGCAAGCCAGGATCAGCCTCCTCCTCTTCCTCTTCCTCCTCCCTCCCCATTGAAAAACTCAGCCTTTTGTTGACAAAAATTAAACCTATTTTTTCCCCCTGATGAATTTTAGCCAGGTCTGAACACGCAGGCACACACTAGTGTGAGTGGCTGCCGTTGTTGTTGTTTTAAACACAGACACACACGTTTATTTTACGTTCGGGGCCAAGCCGGGCTGTGGGTTCGAGTTATGCAAGAGACGAGGGCGGGGGGGGACTGTCGAAATTGGTTTAATGGATAAATAGACCTCGAGATCTACCCCCTCCCCAAGGAAAGGTTTGCAAGGGGAAATTGGGGGGGGGGTCTCCTGGTTCTTCATGCCTGGGTTCTGCAGCCCTTCCAGAGACCCCAAACCCCACCCCACACGGATTGTCCCTTCTTGCAACTGCTGGCCAGACAGAAGCGTCCTGGCAGGCCTACGTCTCCGTGGCTGGGACCCAACCCCTAAAAATAGCCTGCTTGCATCAGGCCAACCGGACAACAGTTCCTCCTTCTCTCCCATCCACATTTTGACCCTTGAAACCTGGGAGGAAAATATGAGTTGGGGGCCTCTTCAGCCAGATCCCCCCCTCCCCATATTTTTGTCACTTGGCCAGTCGCGCTCTCCTTCTCGGAATCAGCCAACTAGACCTCTACTCCCTCGTCTTCGTGCCTGGCCCAAGCAGGCAGGCTGGCTGGGGATGATGGGTGCTGGAATCCCCCCCCTCTCTGTAAGACCCCACCACCCCAAGAGGTGGGGAAGGCAGCTTGAGCTGAACCAAGCCTCCTCAAATCCTGGCTGGCCGAGTAACCCCCGGCTCCTTTCTTGGAGGGAGAGAGGGGGGTGCCAGGACCACCAATAAAACAACCCCTCCCCAGCAAGCGGCCTCCCACCTCCAATGTCCCCCCATCTTCTCCAACCGGACCCCAAGCAGGCTTGCATTGAACCAAGCAGCCGCAGCATTCCCACAACGGCGGGATCTGTGTCTCCTGGAGGATGGGAACACCCTGAGCCTCCGGGTTGGGGGGTTCGGTTTTCTCAGAAGGCATCCTTTCGGATTTTTTGGGGGGAGGGAGGAGGGTCGGCGGAGCAGCCTCAAGCAAAGCCCATCTTGCAGCCTCCCCTTCCCCGGCGACCCTCCCCAGCCTCTGCAGACCCCGCAAGACCCCCTCCCCGTGCGAGACACGAGTCCTGCAGGCCCCCCAAGTCCCCCTCCTCCAACCTGCAGTCCCCCCAAACAACCCTCCTCCGCCCTACAGCCCCCTCCTCCTCCTCCATGCAGCCCCCCCAAATCTCCCTCGTCCATGTATCCCAAATCCCTCTTTTCCATGCACCCCACAAAACCCCTCCTCCGCCCTACAGCCCCCCTCCCCATCCATGCAGCCTCCCCAAAAACCCCTCCTCCACCCTACAGCCCCTCTCCTCCTCCTCCATGCAGCTCCACGTCCCCCTCCTCTTCCATGCAGCCCCCCAAATCCCCTTCCTCCATGCAGCCCCCCCATATCCCCCTCCTCCATGCAGCCCCCCTACATCCCCCTCCTCCAGGCAGCCCCTATATCCCCCTCCTCCATGCAGCCCCCCAAATCCCCCTCCTCCATGCAGCCCCTATATCCCCCTCCTCGTCCATGCAGCCCCCCAAAAACCCCTCCTCCGCCCTACAGCCCCCCTCCTCCTCGCAAGCCCCCCTCCTACAACCCGCAGCCCCCAAACCCCCTTCTCGTCCATGCAGCCCCCCAAAACCCCTCCTCCGCCCTACAGCCCCTCTCCTCCTCCTCCATGCAGCTCCACGTCCCCCTCCTCTTCCATGCAGCCCCCCCATAAAACCCCCTCCTCCCTACAGCCCCCCTCCTCCTCGCAAGCCCCCCTCCTACAACCTGCAGCCTCCCAAGCCCCCTTCTGGTCCGTGCAGCCCCCCCAAATCCCCCTCCTCCAACCTGCAGCCCCCCTCCTCCTCCTCTTCCATGCAGCCCCCCTCCCCAAATCCCCCTCCGACGCCCCCCACCCCGTCCAGACCCCTCCGCGGAGCTTCCCCGGGCACCCCGCCTCTCCCGATGGCCAGCCGGGTCCTCTCCCCTCCTGGGAAGCCACCAGAGCCGAGGCTGGACCCGGCATCTCGCTCCTCCGCCGGCGACCCCCCCCCATCCGCGACCCCCGCCGCCTCTCCGCTCACCTTCCTCGGCGGAGGCTGCATGGCGGCGGCGGCGGCGGCGGCGGGGCCGCTCTGGGCCTCCACATCAATCCTTCCCCGCCCGGGACGGCAACGGCCAGGCGGGCGCCGAGCGGCGGGGAACGACGCCGGGCCGGGCCGGGCTCCGATGCTGCGGCTGCAGCGGCGCGGGGGCAGACGAGCGGAGGGGCGTGGCCGGGGGGGGCGTGGCCAGCAGAGGGGGAGGGCGGATCCCTGGAGTCGCCCGGCCTCCTCGCTGCCACGGGGGGGCGGGGGGGGCGGGTGAGGGAGGGGCGTGGCCGCGCGTGCGCGGCGAGGCCTCGTGGGGGTGGGGGGTGGGAAAACCGCGCGAGACTTCTTTTCTTGACTCCCGACCCCCCCCGGGAAAGAAAGAAAAAAAAAAGCCCGCGCTTTTTTTTTTTTTTACGCGCTTCGTCCTCCCTCAGAATCGAGCTGGAAAGGGACCTTGGAGGTCTTCTAGTCCAGCCCCCTTTGCTCCGGCAGGGAGAGAAATACCCCTCTATGTGCCATTTCAGACAAACGGCTGTCTTTTTTTTTTTTTTTTTTAAACTTCCAGTCATGGAGCACCTACAAACTTCTTGAGGGAAGCTATTCAAAATAACAAAAAAAAGAGTGGGGAAGGGACCTTGGAGGTCATCTAGTCCAGCCCCCTTTTCCTCAGGCAGGAGATCCTTACACCGTTTCACACATACTGGCTGCCCGGTTTTCTTCTTTTAAAAAAACTTCCAGTGTTGGAGCCCCCACAACTTCCACTGGTTAATAAATCGGAGTCGAAAGCTCTAACGGGATTTTTTTTTTTTTCGAATTATCCTTTCAATCCCCACCGGCCTGACTCGCGTCACGTGTGAACGCTGACCCGCATCAGTCACCTGAGGGACTTTTTTTTTTTTTTTAATCCGCCCCGAGACTTTTTTTTAATAATAAAATTCCCCCCAGCCCTTCCCATTTGCCCCGGGAGTGGAATTAATTTATATAACTGTTAATTAGGCTTTATTTTATATTTTTTAATTAAAGACAGCAACGCGACGTCCTTTTCTCGCTCCGCGATGTCGCCGCGTGACAGGCCGCGCGGGGGAGCCGGGACTTGAGGGGAGCCAATCGGAACGGGCGGCACGCAAGCGGGGCCACGCCCCCCTTCCACCGAGACGGCTCCGCCTTCCTATTGGGTGCCGCGCCTCTGGCTGGACGAACGGATTGCGCTCCTAGTCGCTGCTGCCCCCTGGCGGCGACGCGCTGCACGGGACGGACTGACGTTTTTTTCCCCAATCCTGCTAAAACAGGCTTGTTTTAATCTTGGTTTGTATAATAAACCACCAATGGTTGGGTTGTTTTGGCCCCTGAAACCCTGAATTGAAAACTACAGCTGTTCTTTCTGTAAGTAAGTGAAACCATAAGCAAGGATATTTCTTGCATTAATTATTTGGCTGTTCATATTTATCACGCCCGCAATTGCAAGACTCTCTCTAGAGTCTAGAATAGAATAGAATAGAATAGAATAGAATAGAATAGAATAGAATAGAATAGAATAGAACAGAATAAGAAAGTAGAATAGAAGAGAATAAGAAAGTAGAATAGAATAGAATAGAATAGAATAGAATAGAATAGAATAAGAAAGTAGAATAGAATGGAATAGAATAGAATAGAATAGAATAGAATAGAATAATAATAATGAATAGAATAGAACAGAATAGAACAGAATAAGAAAGTAGAATAGAAGAGAATAAGAAAGTAGAATAGAATAGAATAGAATAGAATAGAATAGAATAGAATAAGAAAGTAGAATAGAATAGAATAGAATAGAATAATAATAATAATGAATAGAATAGAATAGAATAGAACAGAATAGAACAGAATAGAACAGAATAAGAAAGTAGAATAGAAGAGAATAAAGTAGAATAGAATAGAATAGAATAGAATAGAATAGAATAGAATAGAACAGAATAAGAAAGTAGAATAGACTAGAATAAGAAAGTAGAATAGAATAGAATAGAATAGAATAGAATAGAATAGAATAGAGAATGTAGAATGGAGTGGAGTGGAATGGAATAGAATTAGAATAGAATAGAATAGAATAGAATAGAATAGAATAGAATAGAATAGAATAGAATAGAATAGAATAAAGAAAGTAGAATGGAATGGAATAGAATAGAATAGAATAACAGAATTGGGAGGGACCTTGGAGGTCTTCTAGTCCAACCCCCTGCTTAGGCAGGAAACCCTACACCACTTCAGACAAATGGTTATCCAACCTCTTCTTAAAAGCTTCCAGTGTTGGAGCATTCACAACTTCTGGAGGCAAGTCGTTCCACTAGTTAGGAATAGGCTTCTTCACCCACTTTAAGACTTCAACTGCAGATGGATATAGGTACTATTCGACAGAGAAGGTTACCAATCCTTACCAAAACTATCATGAAAGTTTTGCTGATAGAAAACCCTTTTATTTTAAAGGCTTGCAGAAATTGGCATCTTCGCTGACTTCAAGAAGGCTCAGGCCTTGGTGGGAGATTTTCAGGAATCATTCAGTGGCATGGGACTGAGATGTTGAGAAGAAGGGTGTAGCTGACGACTGCAACATCATCGCACTGATGGTGTTACCTAGTTTGGTAATGAAACGTCTGCAAGAAAGCAACCAAGCTCAGAGAGCACCGAGGGCCCCGCAGTCATTGCCCTCCCCGTCCTCCTCCTTTCTACAAACCTCACCACTGATGAGGTAATCTAGGCAGGTAATGAAATATCTGCAATATGTCAATGAATGAACTCAATCGTTCAGGGGAAAAGTACCTTTCAAAAAAGGTTAAATCGCGACAACTGGACCAAAGTTTTTTCATCTGAGACGTTTTGTTACTCATCCAAGTAACTTCATCAGTCAAAATTAAACAAAAAAAAAAGTTGGTACATTCCAAAGATTCTCTACCTATTTTTTTTATTTTGATCAATGAAGTTACTTGGATGAGCAACAAAACGTCTCAGATTAACAAACTTTGGTCCAGTTGTCATGATTTAACCAAGCTGAGAGAGTAACAAGGATCCCACAGTCCTCCTCCTCCTGTTCTTCCTTTCTACAAACCCCACTCTTGCCTAGCACTGATGATGTTGCCCAGTTCGGTAATAAAATGTCTACAAGGAAACAACCAAACTCAGAGAGCGCCAAGGACTCGCCCCAGACTACGATATGTCACTAGAAAACTATTTGGAACCATCTGTGGGACCTGAACTGAAGAAAATCTTTGTATCTGCCCAGCTCAGGTCACCACAAGTAATTGGCCCTGCCTGCCACCAAAAAAACATCAGAAAACAAACCTAGTTCGTAAAGGGATGAGGTGCCACCAGGAAATTGAGAAAAAAAGCCATCCTGGCATAAGGCAATTGCCAAGCATTTACTTTGAGCTAGTTTGGTCTAATGGTTAGGGCATTAGAAGCAGAAGCACCACGGAAGATGGTGAGTTCTAGTACCGCCTTAGGCATGAAAGCCAACTGGGTGATTTTGGGCCAATCACCAGGAGACGGTGAGTTCTAGTTTCACCTTAGGCACGAAGGCCAGCTGGGTGACTTTGGGCCAATCACCAGGAGATGGTGAGTTCTAGTCCCATCTTAGGCACAAAAGACAGTTGGGTGGTTTTGGGCCAATCACCAGGAGACGGTGAGTTCTAGTTTCACCTTAGGCACGAAGGCCAGCTGGGTGACTTTGGGCCAATCACCAGGAGATGGTGAGTTCTAGTCCCATCTTAGGCACAAAAGACAGTTGGGTGGTTTTGGGCCAATCACCAGGAGACGGTGAGTTCTAGTTTCACCTTAGGCACGAAGGCCAGCTGGGTGACTTTGGGCCAATCACCAGGAGATGGTGAGTTCTAGTCCCATCTTAGGCACAAAAGACAGTTGGGTGGTTTTGGGCCAATCACCAGGAGACGGTGAGTTCTAGTCCCGCCTTAGGCATGAAAGCCAACTGGGTGACATTAGGCCAATCACCAGGAGACGGTGAGTTCTAGTCCCGCCTTAGGAATGAAAGCCAGCTGGGTGACTTTGGGCCAATCACCAGGAGACGGTGAGTTCTAGTCCCGCCTTAGGAATGAAAGCCAGCTGGGTGACTTTGGGCCAATCACCAGGAGACGGTGAGTTCTAGTCCCGCCTTAGGAATGAAAGCCAGCTGGGTGACTTTGGGCCAATCACCAGGAGACGGTGAGTTCTAGTCCCGCCTTAGGCATGAAAGCCAGCTGGGTGACTTTGGGCCAATCACCGGGAGACGGTGAGTTCTAATCCCGCCTTAGGCATGAAAGCCAGCTGGGAGACTTCAGGCAATCACCAGGGGACAGTGAGTTCTAGTCCCACCTTAGGCATGAAAACCAGCTAGTTTACTTTATGGCACTCTCTATCAGCCTAACCCACCTCACAGGATTGTTGTGGGGAAAAGAGGAGGAGGAAAGAGTATCAGGTATATTCACCCCCTTGAATCATTTATAAAAACAATAACGGTGGGAGAAATAAACGTGTATTAAATAAATAAAGATGCTGTTGCAGAGAAATCTTGTAAGAACACGGGCAGGCAAAATCACCAGGCGTCCGCCAGATGGCAGCAGCCCCTCAGAGATTTCGGTCGATGTTGGATAAAGCCAACCAGGTTAGGTCCCATGTGAGACCATCAAAGGTTGCGAGTTGAATGGAGAAGTCCAGAAACACTATCTGGAAGAAGGCCAGGACCGATCTCTTCTGTTATCGTTGTCAAGAAGAACAAACATTGGCATATTCACCAGGTGGCAAGCTGGTATCTCTAGCTAGTTTAGAAACAGTCTCCTTCATCCTCTTCAGGAAATTCACCTGCAGATGGATACGGAAGAGAACCACAGTATCCTAGGGCTGGAAGGGACCTTGGAGGTCATCTAGTCCAACCCCCTGCCCGAGCCAGGAGACATTATATCATTCATCCCCCAGACAAATGGTTCTGCAGTCTTTTCTCAAAAACCTCCAGTGACGAAAGCACCCACAATTCCTGTTTCAATAATTAATCATTGTTGCTGTCAATAAATTTCTGCTTAGTTCTAGGTGTGGATCTCTCTTTAATGATCTTTTTCACCCATGACTACTTCTCGCCTTTTACTCGAGTGCCTCGGAGAATCGTTAGAACAATTAACCGGCGGAACAACTTGCCACCAGAAGTTGTAAATACTTCAACTCTGGAAGTTTTTAAGAAGAGATTAGATAACCCTTTGTCTGAAGTGGTGTAGGGTTTCCTGCCTAAGCAGGGGGTTGGACTAGAAGACCTCCAAGGACCCTTCCAACTCTGTTATTCTATTCTATTCTATTCTATTCTATTCTATTCTATTCTATTCTATTCTATTCTATTCTATTCTATAGGTCAGCCATTTCTTCTCTGTGACAGCTCTTCAAATACTGGAAGATGCTCTATCATCTCACCCCTAGTCCTTCCGTTTGATAGGCCAGACACACCAAATTCCTGCAACCATTCTTCATATATTTTACCCTCCAGAGTCCCCCTGATCGTCTTTGTTACTCATTTCTCTGTTTTCAAGAAAGATTCCTTCTACTCTTAATTGGTGCAAAATAAAACTGACTCTCTGCTTCTCACCATCCCGTGACAAAAACGGAGATCCTTTAAAGCTGACTTTGTATAAAAAAGAACACCGCTTGGGGGGGGGCGAAAGCCCTACTAAGCAGGTATATACAAAAGTATGAAGGCTATTGCTTAACGCATTGTAAGAAGCCCTGAGTCTCCGGAGAAGGGCGGCATATAAATTGAATAAATAAATAAATAAATAAATAAATAAATAAATAAATAAATAAGGAAGGAAGGAAGGAAGGAAGGAAGGAAGGAAGGAAGGAAGGAAAGAAGGAAAGAAAGAAAGAAAGAAAGAAGAAAGAAAGAGAAAGAGAAAGAAAGAAAGAAAGAAAGAAAGAAAGAAAGAAAGAAAGAAAGAAAGAAAGAAAAAGAAAGAAAGACAACAGGCAGTAAAGTTCCTTGCAGGAAATAGCTTGCTATAGGGTTCTTCTTGGTACTCTCTGAGCTGGGTTGTTTTCTTACAGATTTCTTTCTTTCTTTCTTTATTATTTATTAAATTTTTATACCGCCCCCTCTCCCGAAGGACTCGGGGCGGTGAACAGCCAGAATTAAAAACACACAATACAAATATTAAAATACATTAAAACGAAATTAAATTATCTTTGGCTTCTCCAATTTAAAACCCCTTACCCATAAAATTCCCCAATTAAAAAAAATTTTTAACCCAGATGTTTCATGACCCAGGTAGGTAACATCATCAGAATAGAATAGAGAATAGAATAGAATTCTTTTATTGGCCAAGTCTGATTGGACACACAAGGAATTGGTCTTAGGTGCATATGCTCTCAGTGGACATAAAGAAAAAATAAAATATATTCGTCAAGCATCGTAAGATAACAAAACTTAGGGATAGTCATAGGATATGAATAAGCAATCGAATCATACTAGGAAACAATCAAAACAATATAAGTTGTAAAGATACAAGCATCGTGGATATCAGTGCTAGAAGGGAATGGGGTTTGTTAAGGATATTGTGTTACCAACCAGCAGAGTAAGTGCACAGAGAAACGGTACCGAGAGCAATGAATACAATACATACAAACTGGTTTAACATATATTTGTTTTCTGAGGTTTTCGCGGGTGTTTGTATGTAGGCCTTTGGTTATTCGGGTTTTCTCCCGCGTAAAATTTTATGCGGGAGAAAACCCGAATAACCAAAGACCTATATACATACATACATACATACATACATACATATATATATATATATATATATGTAACCTTGGTTACGTAGGGAAAACCTGGCTAGAAGAAAAACACACATAAACCCTACAAAGAAGTAAGAAATATATATATATATATATATGTTTTCTGAGGTTTATATATACTGATAGCTAGTATATAACTCCTAGCTTGCTATCTCATGCTCACCGGCTGGGCCTGCAGAATGATTTCATTTCCACGAAGACCCTTGCCCACTCATCGAGAGGACTCCAGCCCCCATCCTGCCCATGGACACACCCAGAAAGCAGACCAAGGGATATTGTTCAACTGATGAGAACAGATACCAGACTTGATCTTAAGCTGTAAACTGGGAAAAGCCACTTTTGCATGGCTCCTCCACTCCTTAATGCCATGAATAATACACACACAGAGAGAGAGAGAGAGACAGGCTTTTCCAAGCCACAATAATATTTATTGCACCATCAGCAAATAGGTCATCGTGCAATTCGAGGAAATTGCTGGGAATGGTGCCAAATCCCTAAATGTTGATATGGAACCAGGAATCCCAGAAGCCTTTCCTTGTTTTGCTTCCGTACAGGTAGTCCTCGACTTGCAACCACAATTGAGTCCACAATGTCTGTTGCTAAGTGAGACAGTTCTTAAGCGAGTTTTTGCCCCATTTTACGGATTTCCTTGCCGCTGTTGTTCAGCAAATCGCTGCAGTTGTGAAATGAGTAACCCTGTCGTTAAGTGAATCTGACTTCCCTATGGACTTCGATGGTCAGAAGGTCGCAGAAAGGGATCATGTGAGCTCAGGAGGAGGAGGAAGAGAAAGGAGGAGGAGGAGAAAGGAGGAGGAGGAAAAGAAAGAGAAGAAGGAAGAGGAGGAAGAGAAAGAGCAGAAGAGGAGGAGGAGAAAGGAGGAAGAGAAAGAGAAGGAAGAAAAGGGGAAGGAGAAAGGAGGAGGAGGAGGAAAAGAAATAGAAGAAGGAAGAAGAGAAGAGGAAGAGAAAGAGGAAAAGAGGAGGAGGAGGAGAAAGGAGGAGGAGGAGAAAGCAGGAGAGGAGGAGGAGAAAGGAGGAAGAGAAAGAGAAGAAGAGAAGGGGAAGGAAAAAGGAGGAGGAGGAGGAAAAGAAAGAAGAAGGAAGAAGAGAAAGGAGAAGAGAAGGAGGAAAAGAGGAGGAGAAAGGAGGAGGAAGAGGAAGAAGAGGAGAAGGGGAAGGAGAAAGGAGGAGGAGGAGGAAAAGAAAGAGAAGAAGGAAGAAGAGGAGAAAGGAGAAGACGAAAAGAGGAGAAAGGAGGAGGAGGAAAAGAAAGAAGGAAAAAGAGGAGAAAGGAGAAGAGAAAGAGGAAAAGAGGAGGAGGAGGAGAAAGAGGAAGAAGAGGATTGTGGGGACCTTGATCCTCCTATGTATAGATTACTATTACCTTTTAAACTTACAGGGTCTCCTGGTCTAGCAGAGGGGCTGGACTAGATGACCTACAAGGTCTCTTCCAGCTCTATTATTCCGTTTTCTATTAATCAAGAAAGAGAGGCAACCTGGAATGAGGGAGAAACTTCCTCACAGTGAGGACAATTAACCAGTGGAACAGCTGGCCATCAGAAGTGCTCCAACCCTTGAGGTTTTTTTTTTTAAGAACAGTCATTTATCTGAAATGATATAGGTTCAGGGTGACCTGTCTGAGCAGGGGGCTGGACTAGAAGACCTCCGAGGTCCCTTCCAGCTCTATGCTGAATAGATTGAATAGAATAAGCCCAGGCTCACGGTGAGTTGTCTCCGTGGCAAGTTGGCTGGGCCCATGGTGAGGTGGCTGCAGTGCGTTGTCCCAAATCCGCCCACCTACTGGTAGCACTTCAAAAGGATGCCAATGCGAGTAGATAAATAGGTACCAGCATTACGTGTGCCTCAGCGAATAGTCATGCTGGCCACGTGACCACGGAAGTGTTTTCGGACAACGCTGGCTCCCTCGGCTAAGAAACAGAGATGAGCAACGCACGCCGTAATCAGACACGACTGGACAGGACTGAAACTTTTACCTACCTTTCCCTTCAAATAAATAAATTTTATATTCCACCTGACTCCGAATGACTCAGTGTGAAAGTAACTCTTATACACACAGAAAGTTAAACTTATTTCTCCTTTGTACTCCTTTCTCATAAATTAATACTCTGGGTCCAGGCACCGGGCCAAGTATCTCTCCTTAGCTTACATAACTAACCATCTATTTTCAAATTGAGCCAAATTGTTTAATCTGTTTTAATCTATTTTAAATTTTGTATTCCTGTGTTTTATCTTTTGGCTGTTCACCGCCCTGAGTCCTTCGGGAGAAGGGCGGTATAGAAATCTAATAAAATAAAATAAATAAATAAATCTCTGGCCTGGGAACGGCCAGCTCTCAAATCAATCGGAATAAGATCTGGAAGGGACCTTGGAGGTCTTCTAGTCCAACCCCCTGCTCTATCAGGAGACCCTAGACCATTTCAGACAAAACGGTTGTCCAATCTTTTCTTAAAAACCTCCAGTGATGGAGCATTCACAACTTCTGGTGGCAAGCTGTTCCACTGGTGAATTGTCTTGTTAGGAAGTTTCTGCTTAATTCCAGGTTGCTTCTCTCCTTGATGAGTTTCCATCCGTTGTTTCTTCTTCTGCCTTCAGGTGGTTTGGAGAATAGATGGACCCCTTTCTTCTTTGGGGCAGCCCCTCAAATACGGGAATACTGTTCTCATATCCCTCCCTAGTCCTTCTTTTCTCCAGACTAACCAAACGCAAATCCTGCAACCATCCTTCATATGTTTTAGTCTCTTTAATCCTCTTCGTGGCTCTTCTCTGCACTTTTTCCAAAATCTCAGCATCTTTTCTGTAACGTGAGGACCAAAACTGGATGCCGTATTCCAGATGTGGCCTTACTAAGGTTTTATAAAATGGTACTAACACGTCACACGATTTTGATTCTATGCCTCGGTTTACACAACCGAGGATTGTATTGGCTTGTTTTCGGCTGCTTGCCTCACACGGCTAATTCGTGCTTAAGTGCTCGTCCGCTAGGACTCTTTAAGATTCCTCTCACAGTGACTTTATAAAAACTATAAAGAACTTTGATGGGATATTTGGCAGTTGATATTAAAGTACCACATTCATTTTCAGTGTTTCCAGCCTCGGCTCCTTTAAGAGGGGTGTACTTCAACTCCCAGAATTCTCCATTTCATGCATTGCAATGGCTAGGGAATTCTGGGAGTTGAAGTCCAAACACCGAAGTTTAAAAACAACAACACTGCTCTAAATCAGGGGTCTCCAACCTTGGCAACTTTTAAGACTTGTGGATCCTTTATTTTGCCACAACCTTTCTTCTTCTCCTCCCCTTCTCTTCCTTCCTCTATCTCCTCCTACTTTCTTCCTCTCCTTCTCTTTCCTACTTTCCCTTCTCCCACTCCTCTTTTCTTCCCCCCTTCTAACCTTCTCTCCTACCCCTCTTTCCCCTCCCTTTTCTTCCTCCCCTTTTCCCTTTCTTCTTTCTCCTCTCCTCTCTTTTCCCTTCCTCTCACTCTACTCCTTCCCCTCTTTCTTCTTGTTTCCCTTTTCATGGTAAAAGAGCAGCCCCGAATCAGTAAAAATTAAAAATGAAAGTTAAAAGAAGCTCTGCTGGCTGAGAAACTCTGGGAGTTGAAATCCACAAGTCTTAAAAGTTGCCAAGGTTGGAGACCCCTGCTCTGAGTTACTCCTTTGAAGCTCCTGAAGCACCACTGCTACCATTTAAGCAGGAAAAAGCATCACGCAGCTCCTTCCATGAACTTTGACAAATATATATATATATATATGCACAAAAATGGCTGTGATACAACTTCGCAGCTTGGAGCAAAAGTTTTGGATGTAGACTAGAGCTACGCTCCTCCTTTGCAATTTATATAACATTTTTGCCTGTGGAAGGCGAAGAAGCAATATCAATTTTTAATGGCCTCCTTTTCTGCAAAAGGTTTATTTATTGACCTTGTTTGTTTTAGACCTTCTTCTAGGAAGTATTTTTATTTGCATAAGCACCCTGCGATGTCACGTTGGATTAACCCTTGCAGTCAACGTTCTTTTTGGGCTGGACTTGAGTAGAGAAAGAATAGAATAGGAGAAAAATGCAGAATAGAATAGAATAGAATAGAATAGAATAGAATAGAATAGAATAGAATAGAATAGAATAGAATAGAATAGAATAGAATAGAAAAATGCAAAATAGGATAGGATAGGAGAGGATAGGAGAGGATAGGATAGGATAGGATAGGATAGGATAGAATAGAATAGAATAGAATAGAATAGAATAGAATAGAAAAATGCAAAATAGGATAGGATAGGATAGGATAGGATAGGATAGAATAGAATAGAATAGAATAGAATAGAAAAATGCAAAATAGGATAGGATAGGATAAGGATAGGATAGGATAAATAGAATAGAATAGAATAGAATAGAATAGAATAGAATAGAATAGAATAGAAAAATGCAAAATAGGATAGGATAGGATAGGATAGGATAGAATAGAATAGAATAGAATAGAATAGAATAGAATAGAATAGAATAGAATAGAATAGAAAAATGCAAAATAGGAGAGGATAGGAGAGGATAGGATAGGATAGGATAGGATAGGATAGAATAGAATAGAATAGAATAGAATAGAATAGAATAGAATAGAATAGAAAAATGCAAAATAGGATAGGATAGGATAGGATAGGATAGGATAGAATAGAATAGAATAGAATAGAATAGAATAGAATAGAATAGAATAGAATAGAATAGAATAGAATAGAATAGAAAAATGCAAAATAGGATAGGATAGGAGAGGATAGGAGAGGATAGGATAGGATAGGATAGGATAGGATAGGATAGGATAGGATAGGATAGGATAGGATAGAATAGAATAATAGACTAGAATAGGAGAAAAATGCAAAATAGAATAGAAGGGAAGGGAAGGGAAGGAAAGGGAAGGGAAGAGAATAATTAGAATAGAATAGAATAGAATAGAATAGAATAGAATAGAATAGAATAGAATAGAATAGAATAGAATAGAATAGAATAGGAGAAAGATGCAGAATAGAATAGAATAAAATAGAGAATTCAGAATAGGAATAGTAATAATTGGAAGGGACCTTGGAGGTCTTCTAGTCCAACCCCCTGCTCAGACAGGAAACCCTACACCACGTCAGACAAATGGTTGTCCAATCTCTTCTTAAAAATCTCCAGTGATGAAGCACCCACAACTTCTGGTGGCAAGTCGTTCCACTGGTTAATTGTTCTTCCTGTCAGGAAATTCCTCCTTAGTTCTAGGTTGCTTCTCTCCTTGATTAGTTTCCATCCGTTGCTTCTTGTCTGGCCTTCAGGTGCTTTGGAGAATAGGCTGACCCCCTCCTCTTCTTTCCGGCATTCGGGTTTCTTTGCATTGTAATTCTGTTAAGTGAGTTTTGCCACATCTTAAAACCTTTCTTAGCTGCTAAGTGAATCACCACATTTGTGAAGTTAGTTAAGTGATCTGGCTTCCGCACTTACTTTGCTTGTCAGAAGGTTGCAACAGGGAATCGCGTGACTCGGGGACACGCCGACCGTCATAAATACCAAATGCCAAGCATCTGAATTTTGATCACGTGACTTTGGGGATGCCGCAACGGTCGCAAGTTTGAAAAAAAACGGTCGTAAGTCCCTTTCTTCAGTGCCGTTGTAACTTCTAACGGTCACTAAACGAACCGTTGTAAGTCAAGGACTACCTGTATTTATCCAGCAAGTAATTCAGGACACAGCTGACTCGCTCTCGACAGTTGAGAAGAAGAAACCCCGTCTTTCAAACCGCAATTATTTAAACCGCGAGCACAAAAGGAACCCATACTTCTCTTTTCTTCGAAGAAACAACAATGTTCACACAATCGCTTTCACTTCTGCAGCCTTCTTTCCCCATCCCACCCCTTAGTTTTGTGGTCATTATTACAAAAATTTTTATTTTTCTCACACTTTTTCCTATTTCCTATTTCTTTCTGTCTTGGCACACACACACACGGTCTTTGATCCGTTGTCCAAGAAAAAAAATTCAGATGTACAAATTATCCAGGGTTGGAATTCCTTGTCACTTGTCAAGCATCTGAATTTTTATTTTTTGTTTTTTTTAAGGGAATCAAAGAAAATTCACATCCCTATTGCTCTCTACAGAGAAATAGAGACCTTAAAATGCTTGGAAAAATAAGAGACGCTTCATTCCTGGCAACATAAGCGTTATATAAATCAGGGGTTTTCAAACGTGGCAACGTTAAGATTTGTGGACTTCAACTCCCAGAATTCCCCAGCCAGCAACCATGGCCAGCTAGGGAATTCTGGGAGTTGAAGTCCACATGTCTTAAAATGGCCAAGTTGGGAGATGTCTGTTGTAAATAATTGTTTTTCAACCTTGGGCAGTTTAAGACAGGTGGACTTCAACTCCCAGAATTCCCCAGCCAGCAACCATGGCCAGCTAGGGAATTCTGGGAGTTGAAGTTTGGATACGTCTCATATATATAATTCTTTTTCAAACTTGGCCAGTTTAAAACAGGTGGACTTCAGCTCCCAGAATTCCCCAGGCAGCAACCATGGCCAACTAGGGAATTCTGGGAGTTGAAGTTTGGATACGTCTCATATATATCATTCTTTTTCAAACTTGGCCAGTTTAAAACAGGTGGACTTCAGCTCCCAGAATTCCCTAGTTGGCCATGGTTGCTGCCTGGGGAATTCTGGGAGTTGAAGTCCACCCATCTTAAAGCGGCAAGATTGAAAAATTAATGATGTAGATCCTAAGCAAAATAATTTCCAGAAAGGAATAATACCCTGTCATTGCTTAGTAAAGGTCTTGATGCCAGTTTTAGGATGCCAACTTGCTAAAAAACAAAACAAAACAGAAGAGGTGCTATTTTTAGCTGCCTTTATTCTTTGAACTTGTAATGTTTCGTGATGCCAAAAGCAATTTTCCTTTTTTCCCTGTACTCTAGAATTAATTGTTCCACAATTATAATTCCGAACACTGGGCTGGGCCGGATATGTTTTCAGGTAATCCCAGAGCTGAGGTGACCCATTTCACGCCTACATCATCTCCGTTGGAGGCTGAAGGATTCTCAAAACCAGTTTTTCCAGGGCTTGTTCCAGAACGCAGAAATTAGAGCTTCACTCCAAGAGCAGCAGCAGCAGAGTCAACCCGAGTCCTTAAAATAAACCAAAATTAACTCAGGAATATAAAGGGGGTGGGGGGGTTGCCCACCCATTTGCCATTCCACATTTAGGAATATTTGTCTGTTTGTCCGGATGTATCAGCATTCTGTAGAACGTAAAACGATTAGGTTAAAATTAGGTGCACATGTTCAGAGCACAATTCTACATTTCAAGTTCAAATGCTAAACTGAGAGAGAGAGAGAGAAAGACAGAGAAAAAGAGACAGAGAGAGAGAATGAGAGAGAGACAGAGAGAGACAGACAGACAGAAAGAGAGAGAGAATGAGAGAGAAACAGACAGAGAGAGAGAGACAGAATGAGAGAAAGAGAGACAGAGAGAAAGAGAGACAGAGACAGAGAGACAGACAAAGAGAGAATGAGAGAGAGAAAGAGAGAGAATGAGAGAGAGACAGAGAGAATGAGAGAGACAGAGAAAGAGAGACAGAAAGAGAGAGAGAGACAGAGAGAAAGAGAGACAGAAAGAATGAGAGAGAGAAAGAAAGAGACGGAATGAGAGAGAGACAGAGAGAATGAGAGAGACAGAGA
>NW_027256884.1:129210385-129245385 GCF_029215685.1 Pituophis catenifer annectens
TCTCCTATTTGAGCAGGGGGTTGGACTAGATGACCTCCGAGGTCCCTTCCAACTCTGATATTCTATGATTCTATTCTCCAAAGCCCCTGAAGGCAGGACAAGAAGCAACGGATGGAAACTCATCAAGGAGAGAAGCAACCTGAAACTAAGGAGAAACTTCCCGACAGTGAAAACAATTAATCAGTGGAACTTCTCGCCTTTAGAAGTTGCAGTTGCTCCATCACTGGAGAGTTCAAGAAGAGACAGGACAGTCATCTGTCTAAAGAGATAAAGATGTCCAAACTCGGGAACTTTTAAGACTTAAGTAAGGAAGCTTCACCAATTGCAATTTTGCTTTCCTGAATGAGAAAACCTCTGAATCATTTGCAGTCGTTCCTTCCTGTTTGATTTGGGATGAGCTTGGCATTGCTAAAATGACAAGAAAGGAAGAAAATCAGGCCCCACCCCAATATCAATATTAACAGGGCAGGGGTATCCAACCTTGGGCACTTTAAGACCCCGTGGACTTCAACTCCCAGAATTCCCCAGCCCAGCTGGGCTGGGGAATTCTGGGAGTTGAAGTCCATGGGGTCTTAAAGTGCCCAAGGTTGGATACCCCTGCAAATGTGGTGTTTTAAACTTACTTAATGACCTCCTGATTGACTTACTTTTACTTACTTTACTTTTATTTGATTTCTATACCGCCCTACTCCCGAAGGACTCAGGGCGGTGAACAGCCAACAATAAAATACATGCATACAAAATTTTAAAAACAGAAATAAAATCGAATTAAATAGTTTGGCCCAGACAGATTAAAACCCCAATCAATTTAAAACAGATTTAAACTTTGAAAATTAAAAAATATTAAATATTAAAATATTAAAATTGTTTTAAAAGAGGGAGGAAGTTAGGCCAGGCCCGCCTGGTGAAATAAAAAGGTCTTTAGAGCGCGGCAGAAGGTGCGTAGATCCGGGATCCTCCGTATCTCCAGGGGGAGCTCGTTCCAGATCGTAGGTGCCCCCACAGAGAAGGCTCTCCCCCTGGGGGCCTTCAGTCGACATTGTTTGGCCGACGGCACCCGGAGGAGCCCCTCTCAATGGGAGCGTACCAGCCGGTGGGAGGCTATTGGTGGTAGCAGGCGGTCCCGCAAGTACCCAGGTCCTGAGCCATGGAGCGCTCTAAAGGTGGTAACCAAAACCTTGAAGCGCATCCGGAAGACCACCGGGAGCCAGTGCAGCTCGCGCAGGAGGGGTGTTACATGGGAACGCCATGTCGCTCCCATAACCACCCGCGTGGCCGCACTCTGCGCCAGTTGGAGCCTCCGGGTGCTCCTCAAGGGGAGCCCCATGTAGAGACCATTGCAATAGTCCAGACAGGAGGTGACGAGGGCATGAGTGACCGTGCGTAAGGAGTCCCGATCCAGAAAGGGACGCAACTGGCGGATCAGGCGAACCTGATGAAAAATCCTCCCGGTCACGGCCGTCAAGTGCTCTTAATATAAGTGCTCACTCATATTAAGTGACTTAATATGGATTTGCTTAATAACACTGGCAAAAAATAAAGCAGCTTGTAAAATCAGGCGTAACTCCCTTAACCGCTTAACAATGAAAATTTTAGGCTCAATTGGCCTTGTAAGTCAAGAGCTATCTGGTTTTTTCCCCCATAAATAAATAAAGATTTCTGGAGACTTCAGAGTCCATTCAGCACAGGTAAGTACAACGGTTCATTTGGCTCCCGCTCTAAATAACCCTGGAAATAGTGACTTACGACCACTCCTCGCACTTACGCCCGTCACTCTATTTCCACTGTCACATGATAAGAATTTGGACACGTGTAATGACAGTGGTTGTAGTATGTGGGGATTACGGGATAGCTGTTTGCAGTCTATCTTCCCAGCTTCCCAGAAGTCAAATTCAATGGAGGAAGCTGGATTCGCTTAACGACCGTTCAGCGACTTACATTGGCAGTAACTCAATTAACAATCATGGCCAAAAAAAAAAAAAACCGCCATAAAATCTGGTGTGACTCACTTAGCAACGAAATCCTGGATTCCCTTATGGTCATAAGTCAAGGACCGACCGCATTCCTGTCTCACTTAGGGCAAAAATTTCAGGGGAGTTTGCAAAACTCACTGAAAGCATTTCAGCTCAAAGGAGTGCAATTTTCATTTGGGGTGTGGGTGAGTGTTTTTTTTTTAAATGTACAAAATTCACTTTTTCGCCGTCTTAAATAAGAGCAGTTATTTCTCCGTTCTGCCCACTTTGAAGGGTGTGGACTACAACTCCCAGAATTCTCCAGCCATTCGTAGGGAGTCCAGAAGTCTTAAAGGAGAAGCGTAGCCGGCTGGTGGATTCTGGGAGTTTGAAGTCCATATAGTTCAAACTGGATAAACTTGAAAAACGTTGAATAAGAGACGTCTATGGAAATTCTCCGTCATCCAGGTCAGAGTTTTCCCAAAAGTGCTTTTTTCAAGAGGCAACTGGATTTTCTGGGTTTTTTTCTTTCAAAGACATTTCGCTTCTCATCCAAGAAGCTTCTTCGGCTCTGACTGGATGGTGGGGAAGGGAAGGAGTTATATATATATATATATATATTTTAAAATTTGATTTATATGCCGCCCTTCTCCAGAGACTCAGGGCGGCTTACAATGCGCTAAGCAATAGCCCTCATCCTTTTGTATATTTATACAAAGTCAGCTTATTGCCCCCACAAACTGGGTCCTCATTTCACCTACCTTAGAAAGGATGGAAGGCTGAGTCAACCTTGAGCCTTGGCGAGATTTGAACCCTGCAGTAATTGCAGGCAGCTGGTCTTAATAAGCTTAATAACAGGGTGCCTTAAACCCCTGTACTACCAAGGCTCCTTGCAGATACCCTGTTTCCCCCAAAATAAGACATCCCCCTGATAATAAGCCCAATCGGGTTTTTGAGTGCATGGCAATAAGGCCAAGCGCTTATTTCAGGGTTCGAAAAAAAATATAAGACAAGGTCTTATTTTCGGGGAAAGACGGTAGCTGGTCATTTGCATCCTTTGAGAGGGTCGTTGAGGCCCCTTGGAGGTTTACCTGTGTCCTCAGGCTCACCTGAGTGGTGCAAATGGGTGTGGAGCCAATAGTGAAGTGATATAGGGGAGAAAGTATCCTGCAGCCAAAAAGTCTCCACACCCATTTGACCCACAGACAAACCTCCAAGTGGCCTCAACGACCCTCTAAAACAGTGTTTCTCAACCTTGGTAGCTTGAAGATGGGTGGACTTCAACTCCCAGAATCCCCCAGCCAGCGTTGCTGGCTGGGGGATTCTGGGAGTTGAAGTCCACCCATCTTCAAGCTTCCAAGGTTGAGAAACACTGCTCTAAAAGGATGCAAACGACCAGCTGTCTGCAAGGAGTATCAACCCTTCCCCACCATCCAGAGTCAGAGCTGATGAAGCTTCTTGGAGGAGAAGCGAAAAGTCTTCAAAAGAAAAAACTAGGAAGTCCAGTCGCATCTTGAAAAAAGGGGAAAAAAAGCACCTTGGAGTTGAATGAGAGAGTCAATATCAAGCTTGGACAGCTGGGGGCAGCGAAGAGTCGCTTTGGACTTGGGTTCACGTTCCTTTCTCTGACCAAGGGTGAAAAGTTTTGCCCAAAGTTTTGTCCTGACTTTGCTTTGGAGTTGAGAGGAGGGGAGGGGAGGGAGAGGGCAGTAAAGAGCCGTGCCCTCCCTTCTGAGCCACCCAGGCAAGGGTTGGCCCGGGCAGGCCCCAGCGGGCACGCCTCCTCCTTCCCCTTCTTCTCTTTCACCACCACTACCACTGTTGTGGTGGAGGCTGCTGCTGTTTCCAGACGACGTTGGCTGGAGCAACATCTCGAGAAGGAAACAAGGAAGGTCCAGAGGAGGGAAATGAAGGCAGCCTTCTTGCTGGGGGGGTTGAAGATGGACCCCAAAGGGAGCCAAGCAACGTAAGAGCCACCTCGGGAAGAATCCTGGAAGGGTAAGTTTTGGGGATGTGTTACAGATTGCTGAACCAAAGCGGGTGCAACGTGTTTTGGATTGCCCCTGGGCGCATTCCGGCAGGCAGACTGGGGCACAGGGCTTCCTTGATCATAGCTCCGTCAAAGGTTTCAAGCGAGGAGGATGAAAACTCCCAGGAGCTGGTATTTAAAGAAAGGGAAGGAGAAGAAGGAAAGGAAAAAGGAAAGGAAAGGAAAGGAAAGGAAAGGAAAGGAAAGGAAAGGAAAGGAAAGGAAAGGAAAGGAAAGGAAAGGAAAGGAAAGGAAAGGAAAGGAAAGGAAAGGAAAAGAAAGAGAGAGAGAGAAGGAAGCAAGGAAGGGAAAGAGGGAGGGAGAAAGAAAGAAAAAGGAACGAAAGAAAAAGAGGGAGGGAGAGGAAAAGCAGGAAGGAAGGCATGCAGGAGGGAGAAAGATAAAGAAAGAAAGAAAGAAAGAAAGAAAGAAAGAAAGAAAGAAAGAAAGAAAGGAGGGAGGGAGGGAAGAGAAAGGAAAGGAAAGGAAAAAGGAAAGGAAAAGAAAAGAAAAGAAAGGAGAGAGAGAGAGAAGGAAGCAAGGAAGGGAAAGAGGGAGGGAGAAAGAAAGAAAAAGGAACGAAAGAAAAAGAGGGAGGGAGAGGAAAAGCAGGAAGGAAGACATGCAGGAGGGAGAAAGATAAAGAAAGAAAGAAAGAACGAACAGAGGGAGGGAGGGAAGAGAAAGGAAAGGAAGAAAAAGGAATGATATAGAGAAAGCAAGGAAGGAGTGGGAAGGAAGGAAAGAGAAAAAATGGAGGGAGGAGAGGGGAGAAAGGAAGAAAAAGAGGGAAGGGAAGGAAAGAGGGAAGGGAAGGAGAAAGGGAAGGGAAGCAAGGAAGGGAAGGAGGGAGATGAAAGAAAGAAAGAAGGAAAGACAAAGAAAGGAGGGAGGTAAGAAAAAGGAAGAAGGAAGAAAAGAAAGAAAAAAGAAGGAAGCAAGGAAGGGAAAGAGGGAGGGAGAAAAAGAAAAAGGAACGAGAGAAAGAAAGAGGGAGGGAGAGGAAAAGCAGGAAGGAAGGCATGCAGGAGGGAGAAAGATGAAAGAAAGAAAGAAAGAAAGAAAGAAAGAAAGAAAGAAAGAAAGAAAGAACAGAGGGAGGGAAGAGAAAGGAAAGGAAGAAAAAGAAATGATACAAAGAAAGCAAGGAAGGAGTGGGAAGGAAGGAAAGAGAAAAAATGAAGGGAGGAGAGGGGAGAAAGGAAGAAAACAAGGAAAGGAGAGGAAAGAGGAAAGGGAAGGGAAGGAGAAAGGGAAGGGAAGGAGGGAGATGAAAGAAAGAAGGAAAGACAAAGGAGGGAGGTAAGAGAAAGGAAGAAGGAAGAAAAGAAAGAAAGAAGAAGGAAGGAGAAGGAGAGAGGGAGGTGGAAAGGAGGAAAAAAGAAGGCATGGCAGGAAAGCAAGGAAGAAGAGGGGGAAGGAAAGAAAATAACGAAGGAGAGGGGGAGAAAGGAAGAAAAGAAAGGGAAAGAAAGAAAGAGGAAAGTAAAGAAGGAGAGAGGGCGAAGGAAGGAAAGAAAGCGAGGAAGGGAAGGAAGGATAGAGAGGGGGCTGAAAGAACGAAAGAAAGAAACCAAAAGTGCAGGGGATAAAAAGAAGAGGGAAATATCAATGTAATCTAAACACTGGATATCTGTCTACTACACAACTTTCATTTTTCTTCTTTCATCTACTATTGTTTCTAATCATCAAACCTCCGTACCCTAATTTCGTGTTGTTTCCTGTTTCATGCAAAAAAAAAAAAAAGGTCCAAAAATCCACACCTTTTCCCTAATCAGAGGCTTTCGGCCAGCTCTCTCCTTTCCTCCATCCGCTCTTCCAATGCGGATAATATCAAACTTATTAATAACAGCATAAGAGAGTAAGAGGGTTGGAAGGGACCTGGGAGGTCATCTAGTCCAACCCCCTGTTCAACTTTGATCTAATCTTAATCTCCAAATTTTGGAGAGACTGGACAGCCATTTGTCTGAAATGGTACTATACAGGGTCTCTTCCTTGAGCAGGGGGTTGGACTAGATGACCTCCAAGCTCCCTTCCGACTCTGCTATCCTGTTATCCGTTTTCCATTTTATTCTGCTTTTCTTTTCCCACCGTTGATGGAAAGTGGGGACTTATCCTCTCTACGTTTTTCGATCGCTCCTCTCTTCCCTTCCCTGTCTCCCATTCACCCACCCTTCCCTACTATTTTTAGATAGCATTTTCTCCCCTCTGGCTTTAAATAGATTGGGACCTGCCCAAGGTTGATCCATGATATAAGCATTTCAAGTGCCCCTAGAATAAATGCTACCAAGACAACGTCTCAATGTGGCCTAGAGAGACTACAGTTCCAATAACAGAATAATGGAAGAGTCGGAAGGGACCTTAAGAGGTCTTTTAGTCCAACCCCCCTGCCAGGGTAGGAAACCCTGCACCACTTCAGACAAATGGTTATCCAACCTCTTCTTAAAAACTTCCAGTGTTGGAGCATTCACAACTTCTGGTGGCAAGTTGTTCCACTGGTTAATTGTTCTAAATGTCAGGAAATTTCTCCTTAGTTCCAAGGTTGCTTCTCACCTTGGTTAGTTTCCATCCGTTGCTTCTTGTCCTGCCTTCAGGTGCTTTGGAGAAGAGCTTGACTCCCTCTTCTTTGGGGCAGCCCCTCAAATATTGGAAGACTGCTATCCTGTCTCCCTTAGTCCTTCTTTTCATTAAACTGGACATACCCAGTTCCTGCAACCGTTCTTCATATGTTTTAGCCTCCAGTCCAGGGTGGATAAAAATCAATGATTTTTTTAAAAAAATTAAAAAAAATCAGATATTTTTGATTTAAATTGGATTTTTTTGATTTAAATTGGATTTTTTTTTTTATTTTTATCGAATTTATTTTAATAAAAAACTTTTGGGGTAAAAATCTATCGTAAGATAGTTTTCTATTTAAGATACATACAAGAGCCTTGGTAGTGCAGTGATTTAAGGCACTCTGTTATTAAGCTGGTTATTAAGACCAGATGCCTGTAATTACTGCAGGTTCGAATCTCGCCAAGGCTCAAGGTTGACTCAGCCTTCCATCCTTTCTAAGGTAGGTAAAATGAGGACCCAGTTTGTGGGGGGCAGTAAGCTGACTTTGTATAAATATACAAAAGGATGAAGGCTATTGCTTAACGCATTGTAAGCCGCCCTGAGTCTCCGGAGAAGGGCAGCATATAAATAAAAAAAAATAAAAATAAAAAAAATAATACATAAATAATTGAGTTTATTCAGCATGAAATGGAGCTTAGTTACGTAGCAGGAGGCTGTATATTCTGCAACGCTGGGACTATCGGTGAGTCAACGGTGGGTCAAAGGAGTAGCAGAGATGACAGTTGCTCTTTAAAAATTACGATTTAAATCGAGTTGATTTAAATCAAGCCTTTTTACTAGTGATTTAAATCATGATTTAAATTGTGATTGAAATCGACTCGATTTAAATCAAATTCACCCTGCTCCAGTCCCCTAATCCTCTTTGTTATGATGTGATTTATGACAGATATGTGACTTGTGGCCATTTTTCACACTTAATGACTGTTACAGCATCCCCATAGTAAGGCCACTTGGCAACTGATTCATATTTATGACGGTTACAGTGTCCCCGGGGCATGTGATCCCCTTTTGGGACCCTCTGACGAGGAAAGTCAATGACGACGCGAGAGTCACTTAACAACTTTCTTACTAACTTACTATCAATGGCAGATTCACTTAACAACAGTGGCAAAAAAGGCTGTAAAACGGGACAAAACTCGCTTAAGAACTGTCTTGCTTAACAATGGAAATTTTGGGCTCAGTTGTGGTTATGCGCCGAAGTATTTTAGAGTTACTGGTTGTTGTTTTTTTAAATAAGATAAAAGTTAATCTGGAAAAAAAAAATTATTCCCCATTTCTTGTTCTTCAAAGTGTTTAGAGCTGCATTTTTCAAACCTTGAAGAAGCGTGGAATTCGACGTCCAGAATTCCCCAGCCATATCTATAGCTGTCTTTTTAAAAAATATTAAAATGTTTAACATTTTAATACCGCGTTTCCCCCCAAAATAAGACCCTGTCTTCTTATATATTTTTTTTGAACCCTGAAATAAGCACTTGGCCTTATTGCCATGAGCTCAAAAGCCCAATTGGGCTTATTATCAGCAGATAATGTCGTATTTTGGGTAAAACAGGGTATCAAATATCTATAACTCTCCATATCTAAACCCGTCTTTTCTAAAATATTCAACCTTTTAAGAATATTCAAATCTTCTATTACTTTTTTTAGTCTTTCCGCGATAATTAATGTGAATAGTTTGTGATCTACATGGCCTAACTCTCCTCTTTTAAATTTTTAATTCGTGTGATTTTATAAATTGGGTGTTTTAATCTGTGTTTCGGCCAAAATATTTAATAATTTTAAGGGATTTTTTAATATTTGTATTATCTGTATTTTATCTTGGCTGTTCACCGCCCTGAGTCCTTCGGGAGTAGGGCGGTATAGAAATTTGATAAATAAATAAATAAATAAATAAATAAATAAATAAATAAATAAATAAATAAATAAATTTAGTAATGATATCGTTCTATAATTTTTGATTTGTGATTGGTCTGTATCCTCTTTTGGAATAAGCATAATATTGGCTTCCGTCCAAGATTTGGGAATTTTGGCATTCAAGAGTGCATCGTTAAAGGTTTGGAGTAAAATTTCATCTATTGGATGTTGACACGATTTGTAAAATTTGTTTGTTCGTATTAAAAAAAAATGTTTAATAAAAAATATTACCAAAAAAATATATATATATTCAAATCTTCCTGGACAATTTTAAGGGAACACACCCCCGTCCTTGTTTTTCAAAGTATTTTTATGGTATTTGTAAGTTATGGTAGTTATAAGTATTTTAAGTTATAAGTATAAATAGTTATGTTATTTGTAAGTATTTTGGGAGTTGGTGGATTTCACAGAAATCTCAGTTTAATAGGTAACCGTTTGCTGGCAGGGTGAAGGTTTCGATAGCCGAACATTTTAATGAGTGACATCTAATATTAGTCCTAACTAAATTAAGCTTTTTCTCCAGCTCAGAGTCATTCAGATGGTGTTGAGTTTCATAACATTCCCCATAATCCCCGGTAAAAGCCAAAGGACTGAACGAACAACAACAGCTTGTAAAAACTCTGAAGCAGACGTGCTTAGATCCATGGGAGAAAAGTATTTATTTAGAAGCAGTCCTTGACTTATAACCGTAATGGTGCTTTCCCGATATGGTCATAAGTCGAGGACTGCTTCTAAATGCAGATAGTCCTCGACTTATAATAATTTGTATAGTGACTGTACGAAGTTACAAGGGCACTGGAAAAAGTGACTTGTGTCCATTTTTCACACTTAATGACCGTCACAGCGTCCCCTGGTCACATGATTGACATTCGGACTGACTCACATTTATGACGGTCACAGTGTCCCTACGGCCCCCTTTTGCGACCTTCAGACAAGCAAAGTCAAGAGGAAAAAAACCAGATTCGCTTAACAACGGTGTTACTCATTTAAGAACTGCGGTGATCCGCTTAACAAACGCGGCGAGAGAAGTCGTAGAACGGGACCAAGCTGACTTAATTTCTCACTTAGCAACATACATTTTGGGCTCCGTTATGGTTGTAAGTTGAAGACTGCCTTTAGCCCCCCTGCCTATTACAGTCGTAAAACAGATCGTCAGGTTACCGAGCTGGTTTTACAACTATTTTGTGCACTGCTGCTGGTTAAGCAAACTCGTTCTTTGCTCGTCCTTCTGAAAACCGATTGTAAAGTTGTAGTTGTAAATTGTGGTTGCGTGAACATGGGATATGGCATATAGTCATAAATGCCGACCAGTGCCCCAAAAGCCATGCTATGACCACTGGGTAGGGGGATAGGGTGGCCGTCGTAACTTCAGAACCAGGTCGCTAATATACCTTCTGGGGACCCGTCGTAATTATGGTCGAGAACTGTCTGTACTCAATGAGATCCTGCCTTTCCATTCTACCCAACAATGCATCGACTACAGGGAGTCCTCCACTTATAACAATTCGTTTAGTGACCGTTTCAGTTACGAAGGCAGTGAAAAAAGTTACTTATGACCGTTTTTCACACTTATGACCGTTGCCGTATCCTTGTAGTCACATGATCCAAATTCGGTTCATGTTTATGACGGTCGCAGTGTCCTTTTGCGACCTTCTGACAAGCCAAGTCAAGGGGGATTCATTTAACAACCGTGTGACTAACTTAACAACGGCGGTGATTCGCTTAACAGCCATGGCAAAAAAGGTTGTAAAAGGGGACAAAACTCGCTTAACAACTGTCTCGCTTAGCAGTGGAAATGTTGGGCTCAATTATGGTCGTAAGTCGAGGACTACCTTGCAAACCTGGATCGTGCCTTGTCTGCATCTGGGAAGACTTTCATTGTAGATTCCTGTCTCCTAATAGTTTATTTATTATAACTATTTATTATAAAGTATTATAATAAAATATTAATGTTAGTGATGATATAATAGCAATAACAGTAATAATAGTAAGAGGAAGAAGAAGAAGAAGAGGAAGAAGAAGAAGAAAAGAAGAGGAAGAAGAGAAGAAGAAGATGAGAAGAAGAGAAGAAGAAGAGGAAAAAGAAGAAGAAAAGAAGAAGGATATTGATGATACATTTTAAATGTTCAGTTGACTGAGTTTCTTGTTTAATGAATAAAAGAGAAGAGGAAGAGGAAAAAAGAAGAAGAAGGGGAAGAGGAAGAAGAGGAAAAAGAAGAAGAAAAGAAGAAAGATATTGATGATACATTTTAAATGTTCAGTTGACTGAGTTTCATGTTTAATGAATAAAAGAGAGACGAGGAAGAGGAAAAAAGAAGAAGGGGAAGAGGAAGAAGAAGAGGAAAAAGAAGAAGAAAAGAAGGAGAAGGATATTTATGATACATTTTAAATGTTCAGTTGACTGAGTTTCTTGTTTAATGAATAAAAGAGAAGAGGAAGAGGAAAAAAGAAGAAGAAGGGGAAGAGGAAGAAGAGGAAAAAGAAGAAGAAAAGAAGAAGGATATTTATGATACATTTTAAATGTTCAGTTGACTGAGTTTCATGTTTAATGAATAAAAGAGAGAAGAGGAAAAAAGAAGGGGAAGTGGAAGAAGAAGAGGAAAAAGAAGAAGAAAAGAAGAAGAAGGATATTGATGATACATTTTAAATATTCAGTTGACTGAGTTTCATGTTTAATGAATAAAAGAGAGAAGAGGAAGAGGAAAAAAGAAGAAGAAGGGGAAGAGGAAGAAGAAGAGGAAAAAGAAGAAGAAAAGAAGAAAGATATTGATGATACATTTTAAATGTTCAGTTGACTGAGTTTCATGTTTAATGAATAAAAGAGAGAAGAGGAAGAGGAAAAAAGAAGGGGAAGAGGAAGAAGAAGAGGAAAAAGAAGAAGAAAAGAAGAAGAAGGATATTTATGATACATTTTAAATGTTCAGTTGACTGAGTTTCATGTTTAATGAATAAAAGAGAGAAGAGGAAGAGGAAAAAAGAAGGGGAAGAGGAAGAAGAAGAGGAAAAAGAAGAAGAAAAGAAGAAGAAGGATATTGATGATACATTTTTAAATGTTCAGTTGACTGAGTTTCATGTTTAATGAATAAAAGAGAGAAGAGGAAGAGGAAAAAAGAAGAAGAAGGGGAAGGGGAAGAGGAAGAAGAAGAGGAAAAAGAAGAAGAAAAGAAGAAGAAGAATATTTATGATACATTTTAAATGTTCAGTTGACTGAGTTTCATGTTTAATGAATAAAAGAGAAGAAGAAGAAGAAGAAGGAGAAAAAGAAAGAAAGAAAGAAAGAAGGAGGAGGAAGAAAGAAGAAGAAGAAACAACAAAGAGTTATACAAACCCTTTCAAAGTGATTAGAGCCCAGGCAGAACCTTCAATAATATTCATACAACCTTGGCTAACGCCCCAGGTGTAGCACCCCCAAACGGTTTCTCAGCGGTGTGAAGGTTGCATCGTTGTGTGATGATGACACACAGATTGCATTCCTGACTGGGTTAGGTAATACCCAGACAGCCCTCTGTGATTATTTAAATTTAGATTTAATTGTTTTGTTTGCTTAACATGGTACCAATGGTTGAAGAGTTTAGCAGCGGCACAAGGAAACTTGCAAACCTTGGCATTCACTGAGATCCCCCCGGAAATAGTGGGTGATCCTTTGAATCACTTAATCTACCTGTAAAAAGCAGCATTTTGCATTTTGAAGATTTTAGGGCAGTGTTTTTCAACGTTGACATCTCGAAGATGGGTGGACTTCAACTCCCATGGCTGGCTGGGGAATCCTGGGAGTTGAAGTCCACCCATCTTCGAGATGCCAACATTGAAAAACACTGGTTTAGTGGGGAAAATTTGATATTCAGGAGGTTCTATGATAGTAAAGGGGCCTGGCCCTGTTTTTAATGAGAGAAGAATCACTGGCAAAAATACTACAGCAAATTTTTGAACAATTCCATGCCGGTGAGCCTATATAAATTAAAAAAATATGGAAGCTGCAATATCCGGATGTCCTCAAGAGGGCAATAAAGAGACGCACAGCGAATCTCAACACTTTGCTGACCCCTTCTGGTCATCTGTTTTGGTGCAGGCGGTCCTTAACTTTCAACAGTTGATTTAGCGACCATTCGAAGTCACAACAGACACTGAAAACAGTGACTTAGGACCGTTTTTCACACGGGGAAGGAGGCTTAATGTGAAATAATGTGAAATACAGGTAGTCCTCAACTTACAACAGTTCGCTTACTGACCGTTGCAAGTTACAACGGCATTGAAAAAAGTGACCTATGACCGTTTTTCACACTTAAGTCCGTTGCAGCATCCCTGTGGTCAGGTGATCAAAACTCAGACACTTGGCCACTTACTCGTATTTATGGCGGTTGCAGTGTCCCGGGGTCATGCGATCCCCTTTTGTGACCTTCTGAGGAGCAAAGGCAATGGGGAAGCCAGATTCACTTAACAACCCTGTTACTAACTTAACAGTAGCATGAAAGGTCGTAAAATGGGACAAAATTCACTTAACAAATGTTTCACTTAGTAACAGAAATTTTGGGCTCAATTGTGGTTGTAAGTCGAAGACTACTTGCATTAAGTTTTTTTAAAAAAGGAAGCTGCAATAACTAGATGTCCTCAAGATGGCAGTAAAGAGACACACAGAAAATCGCAACTCTTGGCTGACCCCTAATGGTCATTCATTTTGGCACTTTCTGGACAATGAAAAATTTTGATGGTTTTGGCATCAAAACATTTCGGTACGACTTCGTTGGTCATACACTCCGTCTTTCTACATCCCCACGGACCTGAGCAAGGCAGATGTGGTTGTTTGGATAGGTGAAAGGTATTCTTATTTATTTATTTATTTATTAAATGTATAGAATGCTCATCTCGCTATCAAGCGACTCTGGGCGCCCTAGCAGATAAAAACGAAAATATAAAACATCACAGCGATAAAACATGAATGAAATGGATGGAAATTAACATAGGTACCTTCTCACGCATTCTATGCATTGTCGTTGGTCTCTGAAGAAAGGAGTAAACGAGCAGGATGTTGTGCAAAATGTGGGCAATTACGGGAACTTAAATCGTTTCTTGCAAACTCGAGGACCGTCATGGTCACAGGACTTCAATTCCAATCAATCAACAGAGCTAAAAGAAACAACAAACCCCAGAGCACCAGGTTTTGCCTGCGTATGTAGATTTTCAAAGAGTGTTTGGCATTTCTGATACGACACTGTGTGTAAATATGCCTGCCGTACCCCAGATCGGTCAGTTAATCTCTTTTTCTGAACAGGTTGGAAGAGATGCTTCAGCTCATCTATTTTATTTATTTTATTTTATTTTATTTTATTTTATTTTATTTTATTATTTTATTTTATTTTATTTTATTTTATTTTATTTTATTTTATTTTATTTTATTTTATTATTTTATTTTATTTTATTTATTTATTTTATTATTTTATTTTATTTTATTTTATTTTATTTTATTATTATATTTATTTTATTTTATTTTATTTTATTATATTATATTATTTTATTATTTAATTTAATTTAATTTAATTTAATTTTATTTTATTTTATTTTATTTTATTTTATTTTATTTTATTTTATTATTTTATTTTTAAAAAGATCCTTGAGGTCATTTAGTCTGACCCCGTTTTCTCAGGGCAGGAATCCCCATTAAATGATCCCAGACCGAGGAAATACAGCTTCCACCTTGAAGGAATCCAACAAAGAGAAGGCTCTCATCTCCTTAGATCATGGGTTCCACCCTCAAACGGTTTTTTTATGAAGACCAAATTTTTCTAGGATTTCCAGCGTTTCTCCATCTCAGCGTTTCTCCATCTCAGCAGTTTTAAGATGAGGGGACTTCAACTTGCATTCAGGCTGGGGAATTCTGGGAAATGAAGTCCACATATGCTGGTTGAGGAATTCAGGAACTCGCTGTCTCCTGGCGATTGGCCCAAAATCATACAGCTGGCTTTCTTGGCTAAGGCGAAACTAGAACTTACCATCACCTAGGGATTGGTCCAAAGTCACCAAGCCAGTTTTCATGGCAAAGGTGGGATTAGAATTCACCATCTCCTGGTGATTGGCTCCAAATCACCCAGGTGGCCTAAGGCACGACTAGTACTCACTGTCTCCTGGTGACTGGCCCAAAGTCACCCAAGCCAGTTTTCATGGCTAAGGCGGGACTAGAACTCACTGTCTCCTGGTCATTGGCCATAAATCACACAGGTGACTTTGATGCCTAAGGCAGGACTAGAACTCACCGTCTCCTGGTCGTTGGCTCAAAGTCACCCAGCCGGCTTTCGTACCTAAGGTGGGACTAGAACTCATCATCTCCTGGTGATGGGCCCCAAATCACCCAGCTGGCATTTGTGCCTAAGGTGGGACTAGAACTCACCATCTCCTGGTCATTGGCCCAAAGTCACCAAGGTGGCTTTCGTGCCTAAAGCAGGACTAGAACTCACCGTATCCTGTTAATTGGCCCAGCCAGCTTTTATGCCTAAAGCAGAACTAGAATTCACCATCTCCTAGTGACTGGCACCCAAAGTCACCCAGCCAGCTTTCATGCCTAAGGACGAACTAAAACTTTGCTTAACAATCCTGGCAAAAAAACATTGTAAAAATTGGACATAACTCACTTAACAAGCATCCTCTTGCTTTTAATAGGAATTTGGGCCCCGATCGTCGCCGTAAGCCGAAGACTAACTGTATGGTTTTCTGCAGGTTTCCCCTTCCTTCGTAGACTTTTATTTCTTCCTTGGAGGGGAGATTGCAGAATTTTCTGCATTGCGGACCCTCTGTGGTTTGGAAAGCAGAGATTTGCATCGAAATCTCCAAATCCAGCCGTTGCAGCCTTTTCCCCCCAAGCCTAACTGGGTTTCGAGCTGTTTGATCCACCTGTTTTTTTCCGCTTCCGCTGACGTCCGTCTGATGGGTCACCCTGTGGCGAGGCCTGACCTTTCCGGCAGTCGGCCTTTTGTTCTTGGAGTATCGGAGCTGGGCTGTTGAACAATAAGCTCTGGAATAAATAGAGACTCGTTGGAATTCGGCATTCTCACATTTCACCAGGACCCTGGCGGGACGAATGTCTTACACCTGCATTCCTTCTCGCTGATCCTTGCAAGCTGTTTAAAACTGAAAAAAATTGTGTTTCTCAGCCTTGGCAACTTTAAGCCGGGTGGACTTCAACTCCCAGAATTCCCCAGCCGCCATGATGCCAGATCCCATAACAGTGTTTCTTCCCCTTTAAGATGGATGGACTTCAACTCCCAGAATTCCCCTGTCGGCATGACTGCAGATCCCAAAGCAGTATTTCTTCCCCTTTAAGCCGGGTGGACTTCAACTCCCAGAATTCCCCAACCGCCATGACTCCAGATCCCATAACAGTGTTTCTTCCCCTTTAAGCCGGGTGGACTTCAATTCCCAGAATTCCCCAGCTGCCATGACGCCAGATCCTATAACAGTGTTTCTTCCCCTTTAAGCCGTGTGGACTTCAACTCCCAGAATTCCCCTGTCGGCATGACTCCAGATCCCATAACAGTGTTTCTTCCCCTTTAAGCCGGGTGGACTTCAACTCCCAGAATTCCCCAACCGCCATGACTCCAGATCCCATAACAGTGTTTCTTCCCCTATAAGCCGGGTGGACTTCAATTCCCAGAATTCCCCAGCTGCCATGACGCCAGATCCTATAACAGTGTTTCTTCCCCTTTAAGCCGTGTGGACTTCAACTCCCAGAATTCCCCTGTCGGCATGACTCCAGATCCCATAACAGTGTTTCTTCCCCTTTAAGCCGGGTGGACTTCAACTCCCAGAATTCCCCAACCGCCATGACTCCAGATCCCATAACAGTGTTTCTTCCCCTTTAAGCCGGGTGGACTTCAATTCCCAGAATTCCCCAGCCGCCATGACGCCAGATCCTATAACAGTGTTTCTTCCCCTTTAAGCCGGGTGGACTTCAACTCCCAGAATTCCCCAACCGCCATGACTCCAGATCCCATAACAGTGTTTCTTCCCCTTTAAGCCGGGTGGACTTCAACTCCCAGAATTCCCCTGTCGGCATGACGCCAGATTCCATAACAGTGTTTCTTCCCCTTTAAGATGGGTGGACTTCAACTCCCAGAATTCCCCGGCCGGCATTCCACCCAGCTTAAATTTCCTGAGGGGAAGAAACACTGCTATGGGATATGGAGTCATGTCGAATGGGGAATTCTGGGAGTTGAAGTCCCCACGCCTGCCAAGATTGAGCAATGCTACCCAAAAACCTTTGGAAGTTTATTGATTGATTTCCATGTTTACTTCCTTATCAAATTTAATCGATCTTGCGGATCTAGGTGAACTTGCTGGGGGTTGGACTAGAAGACCTCCAAGGTCCCTTCCGACTCTATTATCCTATTTCTAATGTTCTATCTCGCCCAACGCCCAATAATTAAACAAGTTGGCTTTTGCAAAATGCAAGATTCTGGAGATGGGTGTCTTTTATTGGATTTCGTCCTTCATATGAGAGGGAAATTGAATCCGGAACAGAATTCCCCACCCCACCCCCCCAGTGGTGGGCTGCTGCTGGTTTGGACCGGTTCGGACGAATCGGTAGTTGCGACTTCTCACCCGCCCAGGCGCAATCCCGTCCTATATTGCTGTGTTTTTTGACGGTGCTTTTGTGGTCCGTCAGCAGCCTGCGGAGCTGGCAGCGGAGTCGGACAGTGAGGAGGCTGGGGAGGAACATGGGCCAGTCCTGGAGTCTGGGGAAGGCCTGGATGAGGGCTCTGCGTCGGAGGCAGAGATGGAGCCAGGGTCATCGGGGAGTGATGCGCAGACTCCGGAGCCCCCAGAGTCAGACAGCAGAGAGGCAGAGGAACAGGAGGAGCCTGTTCCTAGTGCACACATGCGTAGAGCTGCCAGAAGGCAAGAGCAGCTAAAGCAAAAGGGACGACTCGGGAGTAAGGCCAGGAGATGATTGGCCCTTCCCATAAGACTTAAAAGAGGACCAAAGGCACTTGGGCCTTTTGTAGGAAAGCAACGTTGCTAACTCTGTTTCCAGTCGGCATCTCTTGTTTCTTTCTGAACTTTGTGGGGCTTTGCCAAGTAAGGCCTTTGACAGGGCGTCAAAGAAGATAAAGGTTGGTCATGTGTTTTTAATTTTGGCTGTTCACCGCCCCGAGTCCTTCGGGAGAGGGGGTGGTATAAAAATTAATTAATTAATTAATTAATTAATTAATTAATTAATTAATTAAATAAATAAATAAATAAATTATCCCGAAGGACTTCTTCCGAAGGACTTTTGTTGCAACATTCATGCATTCATATTTTCGGTGCTGGGCAAACCAGTTGTTAACAGTATGTGACACCCACCTCTGCCCCCCTCCCCCCCCCCCCGAGAGATTTTTATTTATTTTATTTTATTTTATTTCGAATTTATATACCGCACCTTCTCCCGAGAGACTCAGGGCGGTGTACAGCCAGCTAAAAACATACAATACAAACATTAAAAAGCAATTAAAAGGATATATATTATAATATTTGGACCCAGTTTAAAATGACAAACCAATTAAAAATTAAAAAATATTTAAAAATATGATCCGTATCGCTCCTTCCTCTGTTGATGCTCCAGAAGTGCTTTACAAACTCGGCTAATTACAAATAGTCCTCGACTTACGACAGTTCATTTAGTGAACCGTTCAAAGTTACAACGGCACTGAAAAAAGTGACTTATGACCGTTTTTCAAACCGACGGCCGTTCTAGCATTCCCCCTCCCGTGGTCGCGTGATTTACATTCAGAAGCTTCACAACTGACTCGCATTTATGACGGGTGCCGCATCCCAGGGACACGCGATCCCCTTTTGCGACCTTCCGACAAGCAAAGTGAATAGGGAAACCAGATTCGCTTAACAGCCATGTTACTAATTTAACGACGGCAACGATTCGCTTAACAGCCGCGGCAAGGAAAGTCGTAAAATGGGGCGAAACTCGCTTAACAACTTTCTCATTTAACAACCTAAATTGTGAACTCAGTTTGTGGTCGTAAGTCCCGTATTCACACTTACAACCGTGTCCCCAGGGTCATGGGATCAAAATTCAAATGCTTGGCAACTGACTCACACTTATGACGGTCGCAGTGTCCCGGGGATCGCCGTTGGTGACCTTCTGACTAGCAAAGTCAATAGGGGGAACCAGATTCACTCGATAACCGGAGCAATTCGCTTAACAACCGTGGGGAAAAGGCGTCATAAAATCAGGTGTGACTTCATTAACAATCATCATGCTTAGCAATGGAAATTCTGATTTTTTTGTTTGTAAGTCGTAAGTCGAGGACTGCCTGTAGGGTCAATGCTGGGCTCTTGATGGCCTGGAGCTTCGCATCTCTTGAGAACTTGAAGGCAAGATGGGCGTGAAGGATTCAGAAAAGTGATGATCCAGCAGAACGGATTGTGCCGCGTGAAAAGTATTAAGCGTGCCATGTTCAAACATGTCCTCTTTTTCGAACCCAGCACCTCCCCGCCTCTCCTTAATTAGGAGCCTCGCAGACGAGCGAGGAAAAACAAAATCCAGCCCAGCCCTGTAACCTGTTAGATTTCTGCCTGCCAGGCAATTTTATTCTCCTCCGCTTTTTATAGGTAAAAGCAGAATACAGAATAACAAGAATCGGAAGGGACCTTGGAGGTCTTCTAGTCCAACCCCCTGCTCAGACAGGAAACCCTGGCCTATACCATGCCGGACAAATCTCCTGAGTGGCTTTGCAATCACTAGGAAACGGTGAGTTCTAGTCCCATCTTTGCCGTGAAAGCCGGCTGGCTGACTGTCGGCCGATCACCCGGTGATGGTGAGTTCTAGTTCCGCCTTAGGCACGAAAGCCAGCTAGGTGATTTTTGGGCAATCACCAGGATTCCGGGAGTTCTAGTACCATTTTAGGCAGAAAAGCTAGCTGGCTGACTATGGACCAATCACCAGGAGATAGTGAGTTCTAGTTCTGCCTTAGGCACGAAAGCTTGCTGTCTGACGGTTGGCCAATCACCAGGAGACGGTGAGTTCTAGTCCCGCCTTAGGCACAAAAGCCAGCTAGGTGATTTTTGGGCAATCACCAGGAGACTGGGAGTTCTAGTCCCATCTTAGGCACAAAAGCTGGCTGGCTGACTATGGACCAATCACCAGGAGATAGTGAGTTCTAGTTCCGCCTTAAGCACGAAAACTTGCTGTCTGACGGTTGGCCAATCACCAGGAGACGGTGAGTTCTAGTCCCGCCTTAGGCACAAAAGCCAGCTAGGTGACTTTTGGGCAATCACCAGGATTCCGGGAGTTCTAGTACCATTTTAGGCAGAAAAGCTAGCTGGCTGACTATGGACCAATCACCAGGAGATAGTGAGTTCTAGTTCCGCCTTAGGCACGAAAGCTTGCTGTCTGACAGTTGGCCAATCACCAGGAGACGGTGAGTTCTAGTCCTGCCTTAGGCACAAAAGCCAGCTAGGTGATTTTTGGGCAATCACCAGGAGACGGTGAGTTCTAGTTCCACCTTAGGCACGAAAGCCAGCTAGGTGATTTTTGGGCAATCACCAGGAGACTGGGAGTTCTAGTCCCATCTTAGGCACAAAAGCTGGCTGGCTGACTATGGACCAATCACCAGGAGATAGTGAGTTCTAGTTCCGCCTTAAGCACGAAAACTTGCTGTCTGACAGTTGGCCAATCACCAGGAGACGGTGAGTTCTAGTCCTGCCTTAGGCACAAAAGCCAGCTAGGTGATTTTTGGGCAATCACCAGGAGACGGTAAGTTCTAGTCCCGCCTTAGGCACAAAAGCCAGCTAGGTGATTTTTGGGCAATCACCAGGATTCCGGGAGTTCTAGTCCCACCTTAGGCACAAAAGCTAGCTGGCTGACTATGGACCAATCACCAGGAGATAGTGAGTTCTAGTTCTGCCTTAGGCACAAAAGCTTGCTGTCTGATGGTTGGCCAATCACCAGGAGACGGTGAGTTCTAGTCCCGCCTTAGGCACAAAAGCCAGCTAGGTGATTTTTGGGCAATCACCAGGAGACGGTGAGTTCTAGTCCCGCCTTAGGCACAAAAGCCAGCTAGGTGATTTTTGGGCAATCACCAGGAGACGGTGAGTTCTAGTCCCGCCTTAGGCACAAAAGCCAGCTAGGTGATTTTTGGGCAATCACCAGGAGACGGTGAGTTCTAGTCCCGCCTTAGGCACAAAAGCCAGCTAGGTGATTTTTGGGCAATCACCAGGAGACGGTGAGTTCTAGTCCCGCCTTAGGCACAAAAGCCAGCTAGGTGATTTTTGGGCAATCACCAGGAGACGGTGAGTTCTAGTCCCACCTTAGGCACAAAAGCCAGCTAGGTGATTTTTGGGCAATCACCAGGAGACGGTGAGTTCTAGTCCCACCTTAGGCAGAAAAGCTAGCTGGCTGACTATGGACCAATCACCAGGAGATAGTGAGTTCTAGTTCCGCCTTAGGCACGAAAGCTTGCTGTCTGACAGTTGGCCAATCACCAGGAGACGGTGAGTTCTAGTCCCGCCTTAGGCACAAAAGCCAGCTAGGTGATTTTTGGGCAATCACCAGGAGACGGTGAGTTCTAGTTCCGCCTTAGGCACAAAAGCCAGCTAGGTGATTTTTGGGCAATCACCAGGAGACTGGGAGTTCTAGTCCCACCTTAGGCAGAAAAGCTAGCTGGCTGATGGTTGGCCAATCACCAGGAGACGGTGAGTTCTAGTCCTGCCTTAGGCACAAAAGCCAGCTAGGTGATTTTTGGGCAATCACCAGGAGACTGGGAGTTCTAGTCCCATCTTAGGCACAAAAGCTGGCTGGCTGACTATGGACCAATCACCAGGAGATAGTGAGTTCTAGTTCCGCCTTAGGCACAAAAGCCAGCTAGGTGATTTTTGGGCAATCACCAGGAGACTGGGAGTTCTAGTCCCACCTTAGGCAGAAAAGCTAGCTGGCTGATGGTTGGCCAATCACCAGGAGACGGTGAGTTCTAGTCCTGCCTTAGGCACGAAAGCCAGCTAGGTGATTTTTGGGCAATCACCAGGAGACTGGGAGTTCTAGTCCCATCTTAGGCACAAAAGCTGGCTGGCTGACTATGGACCAATCACCAGGAGATAGTGAGTTCTAGTTCCGCCTTAGGCACAAAAGCCAGCTAGGTGATTTTTGGGCAATCACCAGGAGACTGGGAGTTCTAGTCCCATCTTAGGCACAAAAGCTTGCTGTCTGATGGTTGGCCAATCACCAGGAGACGGTGAGTTCTAGTCCTGCCTTAGGCACAAAAGCCAGCTAGGTGATTTTTGGGCAATCACCAGGAGACGGTGAGTTCTAGTCCCGCCTTAGGCACAAAAGCCAGCTAGGTGATTTTTGGGCAATCACCAGGAGACTGGGAGTTCTAGTCCCACCTTAGGCAGAAAAGCTAGCTGGCTGACTATGGACCAATCACCAGGAGATAGTGAGTTCTAGTTCCGCCTTAAGCACGAAAACTTGCTGTCTGACAGTTGGCCAATCACCAGGAGACGGTGAGTTCTAGTCCCGCCTTAGGCACAAAAGCCAGCTAGGTGATTTTTGGGCAATCACCAGGAGACGGTGAGTTCTAGTCCCATCTTAGGCACAAAAGCTGGCTGGCTGACTATGGACAATCACCAGGAGACGGTGAGTTCTAGTCCCGCCTTAGGCACAAAAGCCAGCTAGGTGATTTTTGGGCAATCACCAGGATTCCGGGAGTTCTAGTCCCACCTTAGGCACAAAAGCTAGCTGGCTGACTATGGACCAATCACCAGGAGATAGTGAGTTCTAGTTCTGCCTTAGGCACAAAAGCTTGCTGTCTGATGGTTGGCCAATCACCAGGAGACGGTGAGTTCTAGTCCCGCCTTAGGCACAAAAGCCAGCTAGGTGATTTTTGGGCAATCACCAGGAGACGGTGAGTTCTAGTCCCGCCTTAGGCACAAAAGCCAGCTAGGTGATTTTTGGGCAATCACCAGGAGACGGTGAGTTCTAGTCCCGCCTTAGGCACAAAAGCCAGCTAGGTGATTTTTGGGCAATCACCAGGAGACGGTGAGTTCTAGTCCCGCCTTAGGCACAAAAGCTAGCTGGCTGACTATGGACCAATCACCAGGAGATAGTGAGTTCTAGTTCCGCCTTAGGCACAAAAGCTTGCTGTCTGATGGTTGGCCAATCACCAGGAGACGGTGAGTTCTAGTCCCGCCTTAGGCACAAAAGCCAGCTAGGTGATTTTTGGGCAATCACCAGGAGACGGTGAGTTCTAGTCCCACCTTAGGCAGAAAAGCTAGCTGGCTGACTATGGACCAATCACCAGGAGATAGTGAGTTCTAGTTCCGCCTTAGGCACAAAAGCTTGCTGTCTGATGGTTGGCCAATCACCAGGAGACGGTGAGTTCTAGTCCCGCCTTAGGCACAAAAGCCAGCTAGGTGATTTTTGGGCAATCACCAGGAGATGGTGAGTTCTAGTCCCGTCTTAGGCACAAAAGCCAGCTAGGTGATTTTTGGGCAATCACCAGGAGACGGTGAGTTCTAGTCCCGTCTTAGGCACAAAAGCCAGCTAGGTGATTTTTGGGCAATCACCAGGAGACGGTGAGTTCTAGTCCCGCCTTAGGCACAAAAGCCAGCTAGGTGATTTTTGGGCAATCACCAGGAGACGGTGAGTTCTAGTCCCGCCTTAGGCACAAAAGCCAGCTAGGTGATTTTTGGGCAATCACCAGGAGACGGTGAGTTCTAGTCCCGTCTTAGGCACAAAAGCCAGCTAGGTGATTTTTGGGCAATCACCAGGAGACGGTGAGTTCTAGTCCCACCTTAGGCAGAAAAGCTAGCTGGCTGACTATGGACCAATCACCAGGAGATAGTGAGTTCTAGTTCCGCCTTAGGCACGAAAGCTTGCTGTCTGATGGTTGGCCAATCACCAGGAGACGGTGAGTTCTAGTCCCGCCTTAGGCACAAAAGCCAGCTAGGTGATTTTTGGGCAATCACCAGGAGACGGTGAGTTCTAGTCCCGCCTTAGGCACAAAAGCCAGCTAGGTGATTTTTGGGCAATCACCAGGAGACGGTGAGTTCTAGTCCCGTCTTAGGCACAAAAGCCAGCTAGGTGATTTTGGGGCAATCACCAGGAGATGGTGAGTTCTAGTCCCACCTTAGGCAGAAAAGCTAGCTGGCTGACTATGGACCAATCACCAGGAGATAGTGAGTTCTAGTTCCGCCTTAGGCACAAAAGCTTGCTGTCTGACGGTTGGCCAATCACCAGGAGACGGTGAGTTCTAGTCCTACCTTAGGCACAAAAGCCAGCTAGGTGATTTTTGGGCAATCACCAGGAGACGGTGAGTTCTAGTCCCGCCTTAGGCACAAAAGCCAGCTAGGTGATTTTTGGGCAATCACCAGGAGACGGTGAGTTCTAGTCCTACCTTAGGCACAAAAGCCAGCTAGGTGATTTTGGGGCAATCACCAGGAGATGGTGAGTTCTAGTCCCACCTTAGGCAGAAAAGCTAGCTGGCTGACTATGGACCAATCACCAGGAGATAGTGAGTTCTAGTTCCGCCTTAGGCACGAAAGCTTGCTGTCTGACTGTCGGCCGATCACCAGGAGACGGTGAGTTCTAGTCCTACCTTAGGCACAAAAGCCAGCTAGGTGATTTTTGGGCAATCACCAGGAGACGGTGAGTTCTAGTCCCGCCTTAGGCACAAAAGCCAGCTAGGTGATTTTTGGGCAATCACCAGGAGACGGTGAGTTCTAGTCCTACCTTAGGCACAAAAGCCAGCTAGGTGATTTTTGGGCAATCACCAGGAGACGGTGAGTTCTAGTTCCACCTTAGGCACGAAAGCTTGCTGTCTGACGGTTGGCCAATCACCAGGAGACGGTGAGTTCTAGTCCCATTTTAGGCACAAAAGCCAGCTAGGTGATTTTTGGGCAATCACCAGGAGACTGGGAGTTCTAGTCCCATCTTAGGCACAAAAGCTGGCTGGCTGACTATGGACAATCATCAGGAGATAGTGAGTTCTAGTTCCGCCTTAGGCACGAAAACTTGCTGTCTGACGGTTGGCCAATCACCTGGAGACGGTGAGTTCTAGTCCCGCCTTAGGCACAAAAGCCAGCTAGGTGATTTTTGGGCAATCACCAGGAGATGGTGAGTTCTAGTCCCACCTTAGGCAGAAAAGCCAGCTAGGTGATTTTTGGGCAATCACCAGGAGACGGTGAGTTCTAGTCCCGCCTTAGGCACAAAAGCCAGCTAGGTGATTTTTGGGCAATCACCAGGAGACGGTGAGTTCTAGTCCTACCTTAGGCACAAAAGCCAGCTAGGTGATTTTTGGGCAATCACCAGGAGACGGTGAGTTCTAGTTCCACCTTAGGCACGAAAGCTTGCTGTCTGACGGTTGGCCAATCACCAGGAGACGGTGAGTTCTAGTCCCATTTTAGGCACAAAAGCCAGCTAGGTGATTTTTGGGCAATCACCAGGAGACTGGGAGTTCTAGTCCCATCTTAGGCACAAAAGCTGGCTGGCTGACTATGGACAATCATCAGGAGATAGTGAGTTCTAGTTCCGCCTTAGGCACGAAAACTTGCTGTCTGACGGTTGGCCAATCACCTGGAGACGGTGAGTTCTAGTCCCGCCTTAGGCACAAAAGCCAGCTAGGTGATTTTTGGGCAATCACCAGGAGACGGTAAGTTCTAGTCCCGCCTTAGGCACAAAAGCCAGCTAGGTGATTTTTGGGCAATCACCAGGAGACGGTGAGTTCTAGTCCCATCTTAGGCACAAAAGCTGGCTGGCTGACTATGGACAATCACCAGGAGATAGTGAATTCTAGTTCCGCCTTAGGCACGAAAACTTGCTGTCTGATGGTTGGCCAATCACCAGGAGACGGTGAGTTCTAGTCCCGCCTTAGGCACAAAAGCCAGCTAGGTGATTTTTGGGCAATCACCAGGAGACGGTGAGTTCTAGTCCCGTCTTAGGCACAAAAGCCAGCTAGGTGATTTTGGGGCAATCACCAGGAGACGGTGAGTTCTAGTCCCGTCTTAGGCACAAAAGCCAGCTAGGTGATTTTTGGGCAATCACCAGGAGATGGTGAGTTCTAGTCCCACCTTAGGCAGAAAAGCTAGCTGGCTGACTATGGACCAATCACCAGGAGATAGTGAGTTCTAGTTCCGCCTTAGGCACGAAAGCTTGCTGTCTGACGGTTGGCCAATCACCAGGAGACGGTGAGTTCTAGTCCTACCTTAGGCACAAAAGCCAGCTAGGTGATTTTTGGGCAATCACCAGGAGACGGTGAGTTCTAGTCCCGCCTTAGGCACAAAAGCCAGCTAGGTGATTTTTGGGCAATCACCAGGATTCCGGGAGTTCTAGTCCCACCTTAGGCAGAAAAGCTAGCTGGCTGACTATGGACCAATCACCAGGAGATAGTGAGTTCTAGTTCCGCCTTAGGCACAAAAGCTTGCTGTCTGACGGTTGGCCAGTCACCAGGAGACGGTGAGTTCTAGTCCCGTCTTAGGCACAAAAGCCAGCTAGGTGATTTTTGGGCAATCACCAGGAGACGGTGAGTTCTAGTCCCGCCTTAGGCACAAAAGCCAGCTAGGTGATTTTTGGGCAATCACCAGGATTCCGGGAGTTCTAGTCCCACCTTAGGCAGAAAAGCTAGCTGGCTGACTATGGACCAATCACCAGGAGATAGTGAGTTCTAGTTCCGCCTTAGGCACAAAAGCTTGCTGTCTGACTGTCGGCCGATCACCAGGAGACGGTGAGTTCTAGTCCTACCTTAGGCACAAAAGCCAGCTAGGTGATTTTTGGGCAATCACCAGGAGACGGTGAGTTCTAGTCCCGCCTTAGGCACAAAAGCCAGCTAGGTGATTTTTGGGCAATCACCAGGAGACGGTGAGTTCTAGTCCTACCTTAGGCACAAAAGCCAGCTAGGTGATTTTTGGGCAATCACCAGGAGACGGTGAGTTCTAGTTCCACCTTAGGCACGAAAGCTTGCTGTCTGACGGTTGGCCAATCACCAGGAGACGGTGAGTTCTAGTCCCATTTTAGGCACAAAAGCCAGCTAGGTGATTTTTGGGCAATCACCAGGAGACGGTGAGTTCTAGTTCCGCCTTAGCCATGAAAGCTGGCTGGCTGACTGTTGGCCGATCACCAGGAGTCAGTGAGTTCTAGTTCCGCCTTAAGCACGAAAACTTGCTGTCTGATGGTTGGCCAATCACCAGGAGACGGTGAGTTCTAGTCCCGCCTTAGGCACAAAAGCCAGCTAGGTGATTTTTGGACAATCACCAGGATTCCGGGAGTTCTAGTACCATTTTAGGCAGAAAAGCTAGCTGGCTGACTATGGACCAATCACCAGGAGATAGTGAGTTCTAGTTCTGCCTTAGGCACAAAAGCCAGCTAGGTGATTTTTGGGCAATCACCAGGAGATAGTGAGTTCTAGTTCCGCCTTAGGCACGAAAGCCAGCTAGGTGATTTTTGGGCAATCACCAGGAGACGGTGAGTTCTAGTCCCGCCTTAGGCAGAAAAGCTAGCTGGCTGACTATGGACCAATCACCAGGAGATAGTGAGTTCTAGTTCCGCCTTAGGCACGAAAGCTTGCTGTCTGACTGTCGGCCGATCACCAGGAGACGGTGAGTTCTAGTCCTACCTTAGGCACAAAAGCCAGCTAGGTGATTTTTGGGCAATCACCAGGAGACGGTGAGTTCTAGTTCCACCTTAGGCACGAAAGCTTGCTGTCTGACGGTTGGCCAATCACCAGGAGACGGTGAGTTCTAGTCCCATTTTAGGCACAAAAGCCAGCTAGGTGATTTTTGGGCAATCACCAGGAGACTGGGAGTTCTAGTCCCATCTTAGGCACAAAAGCTGGCTGGCTGACTATGGACAATCATCAGGAGATAGTGAGTTCTAGTTCCGCCTTAGGCACGAAAACTTGCTGTCTGACGGTTGGCCAATCACCTGGAGACGGTGAGTTCTAGTCCCGCCTTAGGCACAAAAGCCAGCTAGGTGATTTTTGGGCAATCACCAGGAGACTGGGAGTTCTAGTCCCATCTTAGGCACAAAAGCTGGCTGGCTGACTATGGACCAATCACCAGGAGATAGTGAGTTCTAGTTCCGCCTTAGGCACAAAAGCTTGCTGTCTGATGGTTGGCCAATCACCAGGAGATAGTGAGTTCTAGTTCTGCCTTAGGCACAAAAGCCAGCTAGGTGATTTTTGGGCAATCACCAGGAGATAGTGAGTTCTAGTTCCGCCTTAGGCACAAAAGCCAGCTAGGTGATTTTTGGGCAATCACCAGGAGACGGTGAGTTCTAGTCCCGCCTTAGGCAGAAAAGCTAGCTGGCTGACTATGGACCAATCACCAGGAGATAGTGAGTTCTAGTTCCGCCTTAGGCACGAAAGCTTGCTGTCTGACTGTCGGCCGATCACCAGGAGACGGTGAGTTCTAGTCCTACCTTAGGCACAAAAGCCAGCTAGGTGATTTTTGGGCAATCACCAGGAGACGGTGAGTTCTAGTCCCGCCTTAGGCACAAAAGCCAGCTAGGTGATTTTTGGGCAATCACCAGGAGACGGTGAGTTCTAGTCCTACCTTAGGCACAAAAGCCAGCTAGGTGATTTTTGGGCAATCACCAGGAGACGGTGAGTTCTAGTTCCACCTTAGGCACGAAAGCTTGCTGTCTGACGGTTGGCCAATCACCAGGAGACGGTGAGTTCTAGTCCCATTTTAGGCACAAAAGCCAGCTAGGTGATTTTTGGGCAATCACCAGGAGACTGGGAGTTCTAGTCCCATCTTAGGCACAAAAGCTGGCTGGCTGACTATGGACAATCATCAGGAGATAGTGAATTCTAGTTCCGCCTTAGGCACGAAAACTTGCTGTCTGACGGTTGGCCAATCACCTGGAGACGGTGAGTTCTAGTCCCGCCTTAGGCACAAAAGCCAGCTAGGTGATTTTTGGGCAATCACCAGGAGATGGTGAGTTCTAGTCCCACCTTAGGCAGAAAAGCCAGCTAGGTGATTTTTGGGCAATCACCAGGAGACGGTGAGTTCTAGTCCCGCCTTAGGCACAAAAGCCAGCTAGGTGATTTTTGGGCAATCACCAGGAGACGGTGAGTTCTAGTCCTACCTTAGGCACAAAAGCCAGCTAGGTGATTTTTGGGCAATCACCAGGAGACGGTGAGTTCTAGTTCCACCTTAGGCACGAAAGCTTGCTGTCTGACGGTTGGCCAATCACCAGGAGACGGTGAGTTCTAGTCCCATTTTAGGCACAAAAGCCAGCTAGGTGATTTTTGGGCAATCACCAGGAGACTGGGAGTTCTAGTCCCATCTTAGGCACAAAAGCTGGCTGGCTGACTATGGACAATCATCAGGAGATAGTGAGTTCTAGTTCCGCCTTAGGCACGAAAACTTGCTGTCTGACGGTTGGCCAATCACCTGGAGACGGTGAGTTCTAGTCCCGCCTTAGGCACAAAAGCCAGCTAGGTGATTTTTGGGCAATCACCAGGAGACTGGGAGTTCTAGTCCCATCTTAGGCACAAAAGCTGGCTGGCTGACTATGGACCAATCACCAGGAGATAGTGAGTTCTAGTTCCGCCTTAGGCACAAAAGCTTGCTGTCTGATGGTTGGCCAATCACCAGGAGACGGTGAGTTCTAGTCCCGCCTTAGGCACAAAAGCCAGCTAGGTGATTTTTGGGCAATCACCAGGATTCCGGGAGTTCTAGTACCATTTTAGGCAGAAAAGCTAGCTGGCTGACTATGGACCAATCACCAGGAGATAGTGAGTTCTAGTTCTGCCTTAGGCACAAAAGCCAGCTAGGTGATTTTTGGGCAATCACCAGGAGATGGTGAGTTCTAGTCCCACCTTAGGCACAAAAGCCAGCTAGGTGATTTTTGGGCAATCACCAGGAGACGGTGAGTTCTAGTCCTACCTTAGGCACAAAAGCCAGCTAGGTGATTTTTGGGCAATCACCAGGAGACGGTGAGTTCTAGTTCCACCTTAGGCACGAAAGCTTGCTGTCTGACGGTTGGCCAATCACCAGGAGACGGTGAGTTCTAGTCCCATTTTAGGCACAAAAGCCAGCTAGGTGATTTTTGGGCAATCACCAGGAGACTGGGAGTTCTAGTCCCATCTTAGGCACAAAAGCTGGCTGGCTGACTATGGACAATCATCAGGAGATAGTGAATTCTAGTTCCGCCTTAGGCACGAAAACTTGCTGTCTGACGGTTGGCCAATCACCTGGAGACGGTGAGTTCTAGTCCCGCCTTAGGCACAAAAGCCAGCTAGGTGATTTTTGGGCAATCACCAGGAGATGGTGAGTTCTAGTCCCACCTTAGGCAGAAAAGCCAGCTAGGTGATTTTTGGGCAATCACCAGGAGACGGTGAGTTCTAGTCCCGCCTTAGGCACAAAAGCCAGCTAGGTGATTTTTGGGCAATCACCAGGAGACGGTGAGTTCTAGTCCTACCTTAGGCACAAAAGCCAGCTAGGTGATTTTTGGGCAATCACCAGGAGACGGTGAGTTCTAGTTCCACCTTAGGCACGAAAGCTTGCTGTCTGACGGTTGGCCAATCACCAGGAGACGGTGAGTTCTAGTCCCATTTTAGGCACAAAAGCCAGCTAGGTGATTTTTGGGCAATCACCAGGAGACTGGGAGTTCTAGTCCCATCTTAGGCACAAAAGCTGGCTGGCTGACTATGGACAATCATCAGGAGATAGTGAGTTCTAGTTCCGCCTTAGGCACGAAAACTTGCTGTCTGACGGTTGGCCAATCACCTGGAGACGGTGAGTTCTAGTCCCGCCTTAGGCACAAAAGCCAGCTAGGTGATTTTTGGGCAATCACCAGGAGACTGGGAGTTCTAGTCCCATCTTAGGCACAAAAGCTGGCTGGCTGACTATGGACCAATCACCAGGAGATAGTGAGTTCTAGTTCCGCCTTAGGCACAAAAGCTTGCTGTCTGATGGTTGGCCAATCACCAGGAGACGGTGAGTTCTAGTCCCGCCTTAGGCACAAAAGCCAGCTAGGTGATTTTTGGGCAATCACCAGGATTCCGGGAGTTCTAGTACCATTTTAGGCAGAAAATCTAGCTGGCTGACTATGGACCAATCACCAGGAGATAGTGAGTTCTAGTTCTGCCTTAGGCACAAAAGCTTGCTGTCTGATGGTTGGCCAATCACCAGGAGACGGTGAGTTCTAGTCCCGCCTTAGGCACAAAAGCCAGCTAGGTGATTTTTGGGCAATCACCAGGAGACGGTGAGTTCTAGTCCCGTCTTAGGCACAAAAGCCAGCTAGGTGATTTTTGGGCAATCACCAGGAGATGGTGAGTTCTAGTCCCACCTTAGGCAGAAAAGCTAGCTGGCTGACTATGGACCAATCACCAGGAGATAGTGAGTTCTAGTTCCGCCTTAGGCACGAAAGCTTGCTGTCTGACGGTTGGCCAGTCACCAGGAGACGGTGAGTTCTAGTCCCGCCTTAGGCACAAAAGCCAGCTAGGTGATTTTTGGGCAATCACCAGGAGACTGGGAGTTCTAGTCCCATCTTAGGCACAAAAGCTGGCTGGCTGACTATGGACAATCACCAGGAGATAGTGAATTCTAGTTCCGCCTTAGGCACGAAAGCTTGCTGTCTGACGGTTGGCCAATCACCAGGAGACGGTGAGTTCTAGTCCCGCCTTAGGCACAAAAGCCAGCTAGGTGATTTTTGGGCAATCACCAGGAGACGGTGAGTTCTAGTCCCGTCTTAGGCACAAAAGCCAGCTAGGTGATTTTGGGGCAATCACCAGGAGACGGTGAGTTCTAGTCCCGCCTTAGGCAGAAAAGCTAGCTGGCTGACTATGGACCAATCACCAGGAGATAGTGAGTTCTAGTTCCGCCTTAGGCACGAAAGCTTGCTGTCTGACTGTCGGCCGATCACCAGGAGACGGTGAGTTCTAGTCCTACCTTAGGCACAAAAGCCAGCTAGGTGATTTTTGGGCAATCACCAGGAGACGGTGAGTTCTAGTCCCGCCTTAGGCACAAAAGCCAGCTAGGTGATTTTTGGGCAATCACCAGGAGACGGTGAGTTCTAGTCCTACCTTAGGCACAAAAGCCAGCTAGGTGATTTTTGGGCAATCACCAGGAGACGGTGAGTTCTAGTTCCACCTTAGGCACGAAAGCTTGCTGTCTGACGGTTGGCCAATCACCAGGAGACGGTGAGTTCTAGTCCCATTTTAGGCACAAAAGCCAGCTAGGTGATTTTTGGGCAATCACCAGGAGACTGGGAGTTCTAGTCCCATCTTAGGCACAAAAGCTGGCTGGCTGACTATGGACAATCATCAGGAGATAGTGAATTCTAGTTCCGCCTTAGGCACGAAAACTTGCTGTCTGACGGTTGGCCAATCACCTGGAGACGGTGAGTTCTAGTCCCGCCTTAGGCACAAAAGCCAGCTAGGTGATTTTTGGGCAATCACCAGGAGATGGTGAGTTCTAGTCCCACCTTAGGCAGAAAAGCCAGCTAGGTGATTTTTGGGCAATCACCAGGAGACGGTGAGTTCTAGTCCCGCCTTAGGCACAAAAGCCAGCTAGGTGATTTTTGGGCAATCACCAGGAGACGGTGAGTTCTAGTCCTACCTTAGGCACAAAAGCCAGCTAGGTGATTTTTGGGCAATCACCAGGAGACGGTGAGTTCTAGTTCCACCTTAGGCACGAAAGCTTGCTGTCTGACGGTTGGCCAATCACCAGGAGACGGTGAGTTCTAGTCCCATTTTAGGCACAAAAGCCAGCTAGGTGATTTTTGGGCAATCACCAGGAGACTGGGAGTTCTAGTCCCATCTTAGGCACAAAAGCTGGCTGGCTGACTATGGACAATCATCAGGAGATAGTGAGTTCTAGTTCCGCCTTAGGCACGAAAACTTGCTGTCTGACGGTTGGCCAATCACCTGGAGACGGTGAGTTCTAGTCCCGCCTTAGGCACAAAAGCCAGCTAGGTGATTTTTGGGCAATCACCAGGAGACTGGGAGTTCTAGTCCCATCTTAGGCACAAAAGCTGGCTGGCTGACTATGGACCAATCACCAGGAGATAGTGAGTTCTAGTTCCGCCTTAGGCACAAAAGCTTGCTGTCTGATGGTTGGCCAATCACCAGGAGACGGTGAGTTCTAGTCCCGCCTTAGGCACAAAAGCCAGCTAGGTGATTTTTGGGCAATCACCAGGAGACGGTGAGTTCTAGTCCCGTCTTAGGCACAAAAGCCAGCTAGGTGATTTTGGGGCAATCACCAGGAGATGGTGAGTTCTAGTCCCACCTTAGGCAGAAAAGCTAGCTGGCTGACTATGGACCAATCACCAGGAGATAGTGAGTTCTAGTTCCGCCTTAGGCACGAAAGCTTGCTGTCTGACTGTCGGCCGATCACCAGGAGACGGTGAGTTCTAGTCCTACCTTAGGCACAAAAGCCAGCTAGGTGATTTTTGGGCAATCACCAGGAGACGGTGAGTTCTAGTCCCGCCTTAGGCACAAAAGCCAGCTAGGTGATTTTTGGGCAATCACCAGGAGACGGTGAGTTCTAGTCCTACCTTAGGCACAAAAGCCAGCTAGGTGATTTTTGGGCAATCACCAGGAGACGGTGAGTTCTAGTTCCACCTTAGGCACGAAAGCTTGCTGTCTGACGGTTGGCCAATCACCAGGAGACGGTGAGTTCTAGTCCCGCCTTAGGCACAAAAGCCAGCTAGGTGATTTTTGGGCAATCACCAGGAGACTGGGAGTTCTAGTCCCATCTTAGGCACAAAAGCTGGCTGGCTGACTATGGACAATCATCAGGAGATAGTGAATTCTAGTTCCGCCTTAGGCACGAAAACTTGCTGTCTGACGGTTGGCCAATCACCTGGAGACGGTGAGTTCTAGTCCCGCCTTAGGCACAAAAGCCAGCTAGGTGATTTTTGGGCAATCACCAGGATTCCGGGAGTTCTAGTACCATTTTAGGCAGAAAAGCTAGCTGGCTGACTATGGACCAATCACCAGGAGATAGTGAGTTCTAGTTCTGCCTTAGGCACAAAAGCTTGCTGTCTGATGGTTGGCCAATCACCAGGAGACGGTGAGTTCTAGTCCCGCCTTAGGCACAAAAGCCAGCTAGGTGATTTTTGGGCAATCACCAGGAGACGGTGAGTTCTAGTCCCGCCTTAGGCACAAAAGCCAGCTAGGTGATTTTTGGGCAATCACCAGGAGACGGTGAGTTCTAGTCCCACCTTAGGCAGAAAAGCCAGCTAGGTGATTTTTGGGCAATCACCAGGAGACGGTGAGTTCTAGTCCCGCCTTAGGCACAAAAGCTAGCTGGCTGACTATGGACCAATCACCAGGAGATAGTGAGTTCTAGTTCCGCCTTAGGCACGAAAGCTTGCTGTCTGACTGTCGGCCGATCACCAGGAGACGGTGAGTTCTAGTCCCGTCTTAGGCACAAAAGCCAGCTAGGTGATTTTGGGGCAATCACCAGGAGACGGTGAGTTCTAGTCCCGCCTTAGGCACAAAAGCTAGCTAGGTGATCACAGGGTGGTTGTTATTGTGGAAAAAATAGGAGGAGGAAAGAATATTAGCTACGGTTGCTGCTTTGAGTTACTTCTAAAGTAATAGAGGCAGGTTAAAAAAAAAAGTGAATTAAACAGATCAGACATGTGATCTTGGATATAAATGAAGAAATATTTCCACCTCCCCCCAAATTGGGGAACTCAGGCATCCGTGGGTGACCCTAATAACCTTGAGGGAAATTTCAGCTCTGCTATTATTCCCACAAGTTTCCGTTCCAGCCTGTACGGCTTTTACTCTCCTTGCATTAGATTCGCTCCGTCATTTCAATTTTGCAAAAAATTGCAAAAAATTTTTTTTGCCTTTTCTACAGTCTGCTTTAAAGCAGAGTAATAGTATTCTGGAGTTGGGTGGACATGACAAGCCCACTGATTCATCACTGTCCCCTCCCTTCCTCTTGCAATCTGCTGTGAGTAACTCGCCTGTTAATTTGACTTACATCATCCTTTGCTTCCCTTTGCTAAGTTCGCATTTCAACCATTCTTTGAAAAAGAAATTGGGTTATTCATCCCGAAGCCCTGAGAATTTAAAGGCTCAGAAACGGCACCAAGGCGAACTTGGATTTACTGATGAATCTCGCTCCCAAATTCTTGCAGGTAGTTCGAGTCCAAAATTTCCTTTGCTAAGCAAGACAGTTGTTAAGCGAGTTGCATCATTTTACGAACTTCGTTGGGAGTGGGGGATGGATGGAGAGAGAGAGTTTGATAGAGATAGATAGTGGTAGAGACAATGATAGATGATAGATAGATGGATGGATGGATGGATGGATAGATAGATAGATAGATAGATAGATAGATAGATAGATAGATAGACAGACAAGAGTGAGAGACACAGAGAGAGAGACAGATAGATGATAGATAGATAGATAGATAGATAGATAGATAGATAGATAGATAATAGTTAGATAGATAGATAGATAGATAGATAATAGATAGATAAATAGATGGCTAGATAGATAAGATAAATACATGGATAGATTAGATAAATAGATAGATAGATAGATAGATAGAT
>NW_027256884.1:129250385-129356866 GCF_029215685.1 Pituophis catenifer annectens
CGCCTTAGGCATGAAAGAAAGCTGGGTGACTTTGGGCCAATCACCAGGAGACGGTGAGTTCTAGTCCCGCCTTAGGCATGAAAGAAAGCTGGGTGACTTTGGGCCAATCTTCAGGAGACGGTGAGTTCTAGTCCCGTCTTAGGCATGAAAGAAAGCTGGGTGACTTTGGGCCACTCACCAGGAGACGGTGAGTTCTAGTCCTGCCTTAGGCATGAAAGAAAGCTGGGTGACTTTGGGCCAATCACCAGGAGACGGTGAGTTCTAGTCCCGCCTTAGGCATGAAAGGCAGCTGGGTGACTTTGGGCCAATCACCAGGAGACGGTGAGTTCTAGTCCTGCCTTATTCATGAAAGCTGGGTGACTTTGACCAATCCCCAGGAGACTATGAGTTCTAATTCCACCTTAGGCATGAAAGCCAATTGGGTGATTTTGGGCCAATCTCTAGGAGACGGTGAGTTCTAGTTCCACCTTAGGCCAACTGGGTGACTTTGCGCTAATCACTCTTAGCCCCACCAACCTCACAGGATTGTTGTTGTAGGGAAATTAGGCAGAGGAAAATTAGGAATCATGAATGAAAGCGAATATACATGTCCCAGGATTCACTTAACAACTGTGGCAAGAAAGGTCATAAAATGGGGCAGAGCTCACTCCACAACTGCTTTGCTTGGCAATGGAAATTTCGACCTCAGGTGTGTGTGTGTACCTGCAATCCCTTCTGTTTATTTTGTGGATAAAGATCTAAATTTTATTTTTACCTCCGGCATCTCAGCCATGCCATTAGCAGTGGAGCTAAAATATTTCTGCGCTTTGGTCATAATGCGAGCAACAATAACAGCAGTTAAAATTTACAGGCCGTCCTTGACATACGACCATTCATTTAGTGACCGTCCAAACTTATAACAGCACTGGGAAAAAATGGACTTTTGACTGTTTTTCACAGTTACGACCTTTGCAGTGATTCAAAATTCAGACACTTGGCAACTGACTCATATTTATGACGGTGGCAGCGTCCCGGGGGTGGTGTGATTCCCCTTTTGTGACCTCCTAACAAGCAAAGTCAATGGGGAGACCCTGATTCACTTAACAACCATGTTGCTAATAGCTGCAGTGATTCGCTTAACAACTGCGGCAAGAAGAGTCGTAAAATGGGACCAAACACGCTTAATGATCTCGCTTTAGCAATGGAAATTTTGGGCTCAATTGCGGTCGTAAGTCAAGGATTACCTGGACAGGGAGTCCTCGATTTACGACAGTTCATTTTAGTGACCGTTCAAAGTTACCACGGCGCTGAAAAAAGGCGACTTATGCATTTTTCACACTTAATGACCGTTGCAGCATCCTCATTTGATTTACATTCGGAGGCTTGACAATTGATTCATATTTATGATGGTGGCAGTGTCCCCGGGTTCACGTGATCCCCTTTTTGCGGCCTTCAGTCAACGGGGAAACCGGATTCACTTAACATCCGTGTTACTAAATTAACCACTGAAGTGCTTCACTTAACAATTGTGGGTGGGGGGGAAAGGTCGTAAAACAGAGCAAAATTCACTTAACAAATATCTCGCTTAGCAACAGAAATTGGGGGCTCAGTTGTGGTCATAAGTCAAGGACTAGCTGTCGTAAAGTTAAAAGCCCTTCGTCAGGGCTGACCAGGCGCCCTTCGGACTCGAAATAACTTTTTGGCATTCCACGCTAGGAAAAATCTAGACTTTGCACCCACTTCCCGCCCCATAACTTATCACCCTAGCTCCCTCGATCAGCAGCTCTGGTTGACCTAGAAAATAATCAAATCCGTGGATTTATTGCTCACCGGAGGTTTAGTGATTTAATTATTTATTTGTGAAATGTATTTATTTATTTGTATACCGCCCTTATTATTTTTATAAATAATTCAAGGTGGCAAACATATCCACAACAAACCTTCCTCCTTCTATTTCCCCACAAAAAACAACCCTGTGAGGTGGGCTGGTTCAGAGAGGGGGACTGGCTCAAAGTCACCCAGCTAGTTTTTACGCTTAAGCTGGGACTAGAACTCACCGTCTCCTGGCGATTGGCCCAAAGTCACCCAGCCGGCTTTCATGGCTAAGGCGGGACTAGAACTCACCGTCTCCTGGAGATTGGCTCAAAGTCACCCAGTTGGCTTTCATGGCTAAGGCGGGACTAGAACTCACCGTCTCCTGGTGTTGGCCCAAAGTCATGATGTTATTTAGTAGATTTGCAAATTATCACTCTGAAATCTTCTTTCTTTCTTTCTTTCTTTCTTTCTTTCTTTCTTTCTTTCTTTCTTTCTTTCTTTCTTTCTTTCCTTCCTTCCTTCCTTCCTTCCTTCCTTCCTTCCTTCCTTCCTTCCTTCCTCTCTTCTCTTCCATTCTCTTCTCTTCCATTCTCTTCTCTATTCTATTCTATTCTATTCTATTCTATTCTATTCTATTCTATTCTATTCTACTCTACTCTACTCTACTCTACTCTACTCTATTCTATTCTATTCTATTCTATTCTATTCTATTCTATTCTATTCTATTCTATTCTATTCTATTCTTTCTTCTCCTCCTCCTTCTATTCTATTCTGTTCTACTCTACTCTACTCTACTCTACTCTATTCTACTCTACTCTATTTTCTATTCTATTCTATTCCATTCTATTCCATTCCATTCTGTTTTCTCTTCTCTTCTCTTCTCTTCTCTTCTCTTCTCTTCTCTTCTCTTCTCTGGTTACTCTTCTCCTCTCCTCTCCTCTCCTCTCCTCTCCTCTCCTCTCTTCTCCTCCTCTCCTCTCTCCCCCTCTCCTTCTCTTCTCTTCTCTTCTCTTCTCTTCTCTTCTCTTCTCTTCTCTTCTCTTCTCTTCTCTTCTCTTCTCTTCTCTTCTCTTCTCTTCTCCTCTCCTCTCCTCTCCTCTCCTCTCCTCTCCTCTCCTCTCCTCTCCCATTCTCTTCTCTTCTGTAGCCATTCTAAACAGGAATCAAGTAACCCAAAACACAGGAAGCTTGTAATTAAAGGTAAAAGGGAACTGGGCTAAACAGGGTATCGTTTGGGAAGGAGACTTAACGTTTAAATAATGTGAAATAAAGATAGTCCTCAACTTACAACGGTTCGCTTAGTGACCATTTCAAGTTAGAACAGCGCTGAAAAAAGTGACTTACGACCATTTTTCACACTTAACGACCGTTGCAGCATCCCCGTGGTCACGTGATCAAAATTCGGGCGCTTGGCAACTGACTCATATTTATGACGGTCCCCTGGATCATGTGATTCCCCTTTTGTGACCTTCTGACGAGCAAAGTCAATGGGGAAGCCAGATTCACTCAGTGACGATGTTACTAACTTAACAACTGCGGTGATCCACTTAACAACCATGGCAAGGAAGGTCATAAAACGGGGGGGGGGGGAAACTCACTTAATGTCAGCTGTCACCTTATGCTTCACTGTTATGCGGTGACCGGCCACCATGAACCGATCTGACACTTAACACCGGTCTCGCTTAGCAACAGAAAGTTTGGGCTCAATGATGGTCGTAAGTCCACCATTGGACTTACGAGCCTGTAGTACAGTGGACTAATGCACTGTTATTAACTGTTATTAACATCTGCTGCTTGCAATTACTGCAAGTTCAAATCTCTCCAAGGTTCAAGGTCGACTCAGCCTTCCATCCTTTCAAAGGTAGGTGAAATGAGGACCCAGATTGTGGGGGCAATAAGCTGACTTTGTATGAATATATACAAAAAGGTATGAAGGCTATTGCTTAACGCCTTGTAAGCCGCCCTGAGTCTCCGGAGAAGGGCGGCATATAAATTAAAAGCAAAAAAAAAAAAAGTCAAGGATCACCTGTATTAGGTAAGGAGCTGCCAATATTCTCAATTTAATTTAATTTAATTTAATTTAATTTCCAATTTATATACCGCCCTTCTCCCTGAGGACTCAGGGTGGTGTACAGCCAAGATAAAAAACATAGAATGCAAATATTAAAACATTTAAAAATATATATAAATTTTGGCCCGAAAGTTAAGAATCACAGACTAATTAAAAGAATTTAAAAATTTCTTCTTAAGCCAACCCGGCTTGCTGAAAAAGATGGGTTTTCAGGGAACGACGGAAGGCATTGAGGTCATGGATTCTTCTTATCTCCGGGGGCAACTGATTTCAGAGGGTGGGAGCCCCCACAGAGAAGGTTAGTGATCTTTGCAAAGAGGACAGTCATTTTCAAAGGTTCAACCATGGTGTTGCGGCCGAATCAGAGGAGGAGGAGGGCATCAAGGCAACCTGAGAGGGGGAAGAGGGAATGGAGCTGGCAGAGAGAGGGAAACAGAGGCAGAGCCTGGGCCGTCTGTCAGCCGTCAGATGGAGGGTCAACAGCCTCCAGGTCTGGAGGTGGCTGATGAGGAGGAGGAGGAACAGCTGGGTCCTGTGCCCGATATGCGGATGTGCAGAAGGCAGAGGAGAGGAGAGCAGTGGAAATCTATGGGCCGGTCCTTGGAACGGAAGAACCACTGCTTCTAGCGAAGTCCCACCCTAGCTCTGGAGATAAAAGGTAGGGGGCAAAGATGAATAGATGGGGCAGACAACTATTCACCTCCCCTGCTGGATGGACTTGTTAGCCTGCAGTGAGAGAGAAGCTTTTTGCCGGGGCTGCCGGTATTTCTAATAAAAGAATCTTTTGAGTTCCCTTCAGAGGATTTGTTGTGTTTGGGGAGCTGGGTCAAAAAACGCAACTGCTTAAAATGGCAAATCCCTTTTTTTAAAAAAATGGATTTACTTGCTTGTCAAATTGGTTACTCCCAGAGAGTTATGATACTTCGGTATCATAATACATGCACCTCCTTAATAAATAAAGATGCACATGGACATATCTCCGGAATAAATCAGCGAAGGTGTTCTGTAAACACGCCTGTCCCGATTTCCGTGCCAGGCTGCGCCTCCCATCAGGCCAAAGTTCAACTGATGGCCCTCGGCGTCACATAAATTTGATGCAGGAGCTGAGTCGCTGGGAGCCCTTTCTCTCCAACGTGGTGCCCTCCAGATACTGGGGATCCAAACCACTGGAGACCCCCGACCATCAATTCATCTGCAAGGCACCAGATTGGGATGGTTATTGAAAAGAGTCCATCAGCATTCCTGACGTGGAGAATTTGAATAGGATACAGAAGTCCTTGACTTGCAACCGTGATGACGAACTTATGGCATGCATGGCACAGGTGGCACGCGGCGCTCTCTCTGTGGGCACGCGAGTCGTCATCCCAGTTCAGCTCCGCTGAGCATATGTGCACGGGTCCCGCTAGCCAGCTGGTCGTTGGGTTTCTGTTGCGTATGTGCAGGGGGCGTGTGTGCATGTGCGAGAGGCACATGCGGCGGCCACATGCACATGGGTGGGTGGGGTGCATGTGGGGGAGGGGGCAGGGGTGAAATCCAGCAGGTTCCGACAGGTTCTGGAGAACCGGTAGCGGAAATTTTGAGTAGTTCGGAGAACTGGCAAATACCACCTCTGGCTGGCCCCAGAGTGGGGTGGGAATGGGGGTTTTGCAATATCCTTCTCCCAGGAGTGGGGAGGGAATGAAGATTTTGCAATATCCTTCCCCTAGGAGTGGGGTGGGAATGGGGATTTTGCAATATCCTTCTCCCAGGAGTGGGGAGGGAATGGGGATTTTGCAATATCCTTCCCCCAGGAATGGGGAGGGAATGGGGATTTTGCAATATCCTTCCCCCAGGAGTGGGGTGGGAATGGGGATTTTGCAATATCCTTCTCCCAGGAGTGGGGTGGGAATGGAGATTTTGCAATATTCTTCTCCCAGGAGTGGGGAGGGAATGGGGATTTTGCAATATCCTTCCCACAGGAGTGGGGTGGGAATGGAGATTTTGCAATATCTTTCTCCAGGAGTGGGGTGGGAATGGGGATTTTGCAGGATCCTTCCCCCAGGAATGGGGAGGGAATGGGGATTTTGCAATATCCTTCTCCCAGGAGTGGGGAGGGAATGGGGGTTTTGCAATATCCTTCTCCCAGGAGTGGGGTGGGAATGGAGATTTTGCAATATCCTTCTCCCAGGAGTGGGGTGGGAATAGAGATTTTGCAAGATCCTTCCCCCAGGAGTGGGGAGGGAATGGGGATTTTGCAATATCCTTCTCCCAGGAGTGGGAGGGAATGGAGATTTTGCAATATTCTTCCCCCAGGAGTGGGGAGGGAATGGGGATTTTGCAGGATCCTTCCCCTGCCACGCCCACTAAGCCACGTCCACAGAACCGGTAGTAAAAAAAATTGGATTTCACCACTAGGTGGAGCACATGTGCAGGGGCCACGCGCGCATTGCATTTTGGGGGTTCAGATGCGCATGTGTGCATTCGCGCATATCCACTCAATCCGGAAAAGGTTAGCCATCAATGACTTGTTACAATGAAACCACCATTGTTACAATGATTATTTCCAATAATTTTGAAGTCGTTAAGCGAGTCGCGCCCAAGTTTATAATCTTTTCCCCCACGGTCGTTAAACAAAGCCCTCGACATGCCGAAGCAGTGAAAGAGGAAGTTAAGAAGAAGTGAAACGAATCACTCTAGTTGTTAAGTGAATCATATGGTTGTTAAGTGAATCCAGCTTCCTCCCCATTCTTTTTGCTGGTCAGAAGCCAGCTGGGCAGGTCGCAAAACAGAATTACGTGACCCTGCATACTGATTGACAAGTGTCTGAATTTTGACCGTGTGACAGTAGGGATGCTGCAACCGTCGTAACTGTGAGGATCGGCCATAAGTCCCATTTTTCAGCGCCGTCATAAGTTTGAATGTTGTTAAGCAAGCGGTTATAAGGTTAATAAGCGAAACAACTTGCCTGCAGAAGTTGTGAATGCTCCAACACTGGAAATTTTTAAGAAGATGTTGGATAACCATTTGTCTGAAGTGGTGTAGAGTTTCCTGCCTGGGCAGAGGGTTGGACTAGAAGACCTCCAAGGTCCCTTCCTGTTATTCTATAAGTCAAGGACTATCTCCTAGTGGAGAATTCTGGGAGCTGAAGTCCCAACAGGTACCGATTTGAATTTGGGAAGTTCGGGGAAAACTTTGCAAACTTTCCCCGTCTGCAAATGTGATTTTTTTATTTTTTTAAATGGATCTCCAAACTTCTGCTTTTGTCCTGGGAAAAGACAAGACAGGTGTTGCGTAAGGAAGTGTGATTGTCGATCGTTTTACGAGGAAGGTGTGCACGGAGGCCTCTGTGTGCAGAAGGAGGGACCCGTATCTCATAAACCACTAGAAACGCTGAGACACCTTCGGATGTTATTTTTATAATCTCACAAAAGGTGAGGCCAATGTCAAAGTGACAATCAGGTGTTGTTTTTTTTTAAAGACTTAAGAACAGAGGTCTTCAAACTTGGCAGCTTTAAGACTTGTGGACTTCAACTCCCAGAATTCTCCAGCCAGCATTGCAATGCTGGCTGGAGAATTCTGGGAGTTGAAGTCCACAAGTCTTAAAGCTGCCAAGTTTGAAGACCTCTGATTTAGAATAACTTTGTTGTCACTTTCAACATATACAAATCGGCATACCTTAAAATGAAATTTCGTTGCATACAGCTCTCAAAGGATCACCACGTCCTATAGACACTACATAAACATGACCAAAAATAAATAAATACAAAATTATGCATATAACCACATTCCCACATATATTATGTGGGCCAAAGTCATGTAATTCTTTTAAAAATTTTAAATTTTGTATTGGTATGTGTTTTAGTTCTGGCTGTGCACCGCCCTGAGTCCACCAGGAGAAAGGCGGTATACAAATTGAATTAAATAAATAAATAAATAAATAAATAAATAAATAAATAAATAAATAAATAAATAAATAAATAAATAAATAAATAAATAAATAAATAATTATATGACACAGAGAAACAGCACTGTGTAATATGGATGTATTTATTTATTTATTGTTTATTGATTCGATTTACATGCCGCCCTTCTCCGGAGACTCAGGGTGGCTTACAATGCGTTAAGCAATAGCCTTCGTACTTTTGTATATACCTGCTTTTATTTAATTTTTTAATTTTAATTATTTTATTTTAATTTGATTGATATGCCGCCCTTCTCCGGAGACTCAGGGCGGCTTACAATGCGTTAAGCAATAGCCTTCGTACTTTTGTATATACCTGCTTTTATTTTATTTTTTTATTTTAATTATTTTATTTTAATTTGATTGATATGCTGCCCTTCTCCGGAGACTCAGGGCGGCTTACAATGCGCTAAGCAACAGTAGGGCATACACAATTTGTTGATTTGGGTGCGTGCTTGTTCCTCCTGGCATGTCTAGTTTAATGAAAAAAAGGGCCAGAGGAGACATGATAGCATCTTCCAATATCTCAGGGGCTGCCCCAAAGAAGAGAGGGTGTCCATTCTATTCTCCAAAGCCCCTGAAGGCAGGACAAGAAGCAACGGATGGAAATTAACCAAGGAAAAAAGCAAGCTAGAATTAAGGAGAAACTTCCTAACGGTAAGAACAATTCATCACTGGAACAGCTTGCCACAAGAAGTTGTGGTTGCTCCAACACTGGAGATTGTTAAGCAGAGATCGGACAACCATTTGTCCGAAATTTACATTTATCTACACCAGTAGATGTAAAAAAAAGTGAAAATAAGTGTAGGTAAATGCTCGAGCAGGGGGTTGGACTAGACAACCTCCAAGGTCCCTTCCAACTCTGTAATTCTGAGTGGGCTTTTGCACAAACAGCGCACAAATGCAGCACCAAAAGGATTGAAATGGGCACATTTCTGGCTACAGTTCACACATTCTACAAGCATCTAGAGTCCCACAAATGTTGGTTTGCAAATCCCCGAGTAATCTCCACGCTGAAAGTCCTTGGAAAAACTCACTACAGCTACTTCTCGACTTACGACCAGAATCGAGCCCCAAATTTCTCTTCCGGAGCGAGAGGTCGTTAAGTGAGTTTTGCCCCATTTTACGCCTTTTCTTGCCACCGTTGTTAAGTGAGTCGCGGCGGTTGTTAAGTTAGTAACACCGGTTGTGAAGTGAATCTGGCTTCCCCATCGGTTTTGCTTATCAGACGGTCGTAAAGGGGATCACGTTCCCACTGAAACATGTGATTTACAAGCCAGTCCTCGCACTTATGACCGTCACAACATTCCCCACAGTCACATAATCAAAATTCAGGCACTTGGCATGTACTTATGACAGTTGATCCGCGGGTCATGTGATCCACATTTGAGACCTTTCCAGCCAGCTTCCGACAAGCAATTGGGGAGGCCAGATTTGCTTAACGACACTCTGATTCACTTAACAACGGTGGCAAAAAAATACATTGTAAAATCAGGCCCGTCTCACTGAACGAACTACCTTGTTTTAGCGATGGAAATGTTGTAAATCCAGGATGATTATAAAGCCAAAATTTTATCCAACTTCATTTTTTAAAAAAATTTGCTAGTCTCCTATCTTCGGAGGAATTTATTTATTTATTTAGAAAATTTATATTGCCGCCTGTTCTCACATGGCAACTCAATTTCCTTTTACCTCGATCGGAGTTTGACAGGATAACTGCTCCTGCCAATGGAGGCTTCGCTGACTGTCCATAAAAGTATTTATTTATTTAAAGTACCGTATGTCAATTCTTTACACTTGTTTATTACCTGCCACAACCTGTTCAACTCCTTTTCAAGAGATTTTAAAATCTGAGCCTCTCTGGTCTCCAGCCCGTCTTCTCTCGGTATAATCTCAGGCCACAAGAATCTTTCCATGCTTTCCTGCAAAAAAGGAAGGAAGGAAAAAGGAACAATGAAACGATAAAAACCTAACTAGGATCTATGGAGAAACCACCAAAATATTTACAAATAGTCCCGCACTTACAACAGTTCGTTTAGTGACCATCTGAACGTACAACAGCCCTTCGCATGTATCTTGGGCAGGCGAACTGGTAGCGGCAGTGGGTGGATCAGCGAACTGGTAGCGGCAATGGGTGGATCAGCGAACTGGTAGCGGCAGTGGGTGGATCAGCGAACTGCTAGCGGCGGTTGGTGGATCAGCGAACTGGTAGCAACGGTGGATGGATCAGCGAACTGGTAGCGGCGGTGGGTGGATCAGCAAACTGCTAGTGGCGGTTGGTGGATCAGCAAACTGGTAGCAGCGGTGGGTGGATCAGTGAACTGGTAGCGGCGGTGGGTGGATCAGCGAACTGGTAGCGGCGGTAGGTGGATCAGCAAACTGGTAGTGGCGGTGGGTGGATCGGCGAACTGCTAGTGGCGGTTGGTGGATCAGCAAACTGGTAGCGGTGGTAGGTGGATCAGCGAACTGGTAGTGGCGGTGGGTGGATCAGCAAACTGGTAGCGGAGGTGGGTGGATCAGCGAACTGGTAGCAGCGGTGGATGGATCAGTGAACTGGTAGTGGCGGCAGCGCAAGGCTCCGCCCACCTGTCCAGATGTCACTACCTCCTGGTTTTAACCAGGAAGTAACCCGTTTTTGACCCTCTGTGCATGTGCAGAAGGTCCAAAATCGCACACAACGATGGCCCGTGTACTCCCGAACTGGTAGGGAAGGTAATTAGATTTCACCCCTGGCTGGGACTCCGAACTCCAAAATTCCCAGCTTGAGGGCCAGCCAGGGAGGTGTAGTTCCCAGGAGATCTGGAGCATGCCCGCAAGGAGAAGAGCCAGCCCAAATGACTAAGATCCAGCGTGGGAATAAAAATAATTCTCTAACCACCCTGCCCTCGGGACCGTATTAATCTCCGCTGCTGGGTGGAAACCATCCAGAGGCATCAAAATGCCACACACATATAACAGAGACACACACTACAGGTCGTTGTGCTGTGCTGGCAGATTTGTGGTTGCCTACTCATCTGCTTTTGCTTAGACCCTCCGAGAACACAACCGTGCCGATTTTCTCTCTCTTCCCAGGGTCTGGAAAAGGATGATTAGTCAGAGGTGGGTGGCACATGAATTAACAACCGGTTCTCCCAGCACCGAAAATGTGAGCGCACAGTGCATGCGTGTAGCCTTCCGTGCACGCATGTTGCTCACGCGTGCAGTTTGCGAGCATGTGCAACGGCTTAAAAACAGCGGCTAAATAAGACGGCATAGCGCCGGGAATAGCGGAAATAATAATGATAATAAAATAATCATTATAAAATAATAATTCCGGAAATAGCAGTAGCACTTAGACTTACATACCGCTCTCTTATTTTTTGCTCTCCCCAGCCTCCAGAGCCTTTCTAGGAGTCTGGGGAGGGTGAAAACGGGCTTCCCCCCCCCGGAGGCCCTCCGGAGGCTGGTCCCACCAGAAGTTGGCAAATGGGCCGTTTCCAGCCTCCAGAGGGCCTCCGGGGGGGTAGTCTGTTTTTGCCCTCCCCAGGCTCCTAGAAAGGCTCTGGAGGCTGGGGAGAGAGGAAAACAGGCCTTCCCCCCACCACTGAAGTCCTCTGGAGGCAGGAAACAGTCTGTTTCCCTACTTCTGGTGCGCCCACAAGGCCCAAAAATCAGCTGGTCGGCACATGTATGCGTGCCGGAGCTGAACTCACATGCCCACTGATATGGCTACGTGTGCCACCTGTGACACGCGTGCCATAGGTTCGCCATAACGGCTATATACTATACCAGTGTTGGCTAAGCTTCCAGTTTCCGGCGTGTCCATTCACGCCATTCACCTGGCCTTCCAGTTCCTGGTGCACATGCGTGCACGAAGACCAGCTGGCCGGTGCACATGCGCGCGCCGGAAACCCGAAGCTCAGTTTTCCGACACACACACATGCGCGCCAGGGAGCTGCTTTTCCGGTTTCTGGCACTCCCGCACACATGCACACCAGCTGGCCGGCGTGCATGTGTGCACTGGAACCCGGAGGAGCAACGGGCAACAGATGGCATGCCCGGAGAGATGGCTCTTTGTGCCACATCCAGTACGCGTGCCATAGTTTCACCATCACCGCGCTATACATTTTTTTCTGTTCTCCTCCTCAGCTGCAGCCAGAGAAAGTCAGCTCCCCAACCTCCACAAATATTCTCATTCCCACACTCCCACGTGCCACTGGAAAATGTCACCCGAATGCCAAGCGGCCTTCTCTTTATGTCCCCGCGCTGAAGCTCACGGCTTGCTCCCAGCTTGCAACGCTGGCAACATTTGCCAAGGCCGGGCATTCAAAATGCCAGCCCTTGCCCTCTGAAGGCAGCCTCGAGAAGCAAGGCCATCGCTCAGCTATCCTCAAAACAGCGGCGGATTGTGAAGTCGACAACAATCCACAGTCCAAGCCACGCCGGGGCCATGTAGAAACAATGCCAGCCTTGTTGCCGCCGAGCAAACTCACAAAGCATAGAATTCCTGCCGAAAAGAGGGATACGGCATGGGGCCAAAAAAGAAGCCCAGGCATTTTGCTGCTTCAAGCTCTAATTTCTTTACTCGTCGTTTAGCATTTGGAGGGCTAGAGTCGTCTTTGAAAATACAGGGGAGTCCTCGCCTTACGACCACCACGGAGCCCAAAATTTATGTTGTTAAGCGAGACATTTGTTAAGTGAATACAGGTAATCCTTTGATTTACAACCGTTCGTTTCGTGACGGTCCGAAGTTACATCAGCATTGAAAAAAGTGACTTATGACCCTTTTTTGCGTCTCCGTGGACACGTGATCAGAATTCAGATGCTAGGCAACTGATTCGTATTTACGACGGTTGCAATGTTCCGGGATCACGTGATTCCCTTTGGCGACCTTCTGGCAAGCAAAATCAATGGGGAAGCTGGATTCGCTGAACGACAGTCTTAGTAACATAAGAACGGCAGCGATTCACTTAACAACGGTGGCAAGAAAAATCGTAGAATGGCCCAAAACGCACTCCATAAATGTTTCGCTTCGCAACGTACATTTTGATTAGATGAACAGAGTCGGAAGGGACCTTGTAGGTCATCTAGTCTGACCCCCTGCCCAAGCAGTAGACTTTGCCTACACCATTTCTGATGGATGGCAGTCCAGTCTCTTCTTGAAAGCCTCCAGAGATGAAGCTCCCACAACTTCTAAAGATAACTTCTGTTCCATGGGTTGATGGTTCTCACTTTATGGGCTCCATTGCGGTCATAAGTCGAGGACTCCCTGTATTTAGGACTGTCACGGCATCCCCAAGGTCACATGATCAGAATTTGGGCATTTGAAAACTGAAGTGCATTTACGAAAGTTGCAGGATCCTGGGGTTATGTCATCTCTATTTGTGACCTTCCCAGATGGCTTCCCACAAGCATAGTAAATAGAGGAATTTGTTTAACAACGGTGTGATTCGCTTTACAACTGCAGTCATTTTCTTAACTTATTGTGGCAGCAAAGTTCGTAAAATCGGGGGGGGCTCCCCTTAACGACCCCCTTGCTTCTCGATGGAAATTTGGGAGACATGATAGCAGCGTTCCAATATTTGAGGGGCTGCCCAGAGAGGAGGAAGGGGGTCAAGCTATTTTGCAAAACCCCCGAAGGCCAGACAAGGAATAATGGATGGAAACTGAACAAGGAGAGATTCGACCTGGAAATAAGGAGGAATTTTCTGACAGTGAGAACAATCAACCGACGGAACAGAAGTTGCCTTCAGAAGTTGTGGGAGCTTCATCATTGGAGGCCTTCAAGAAGAGATTGGACTGCCATCTCTCAGAAATGGTGTAGGGCCGTCATGACGAACCTATGGAACAGGTGCCACAGGTGACACGCGAAGCCATATCTGTGGGCACGCGAGCGTTGCCCTAACTCAACTCCAGCGTGCGTGCGCGTGCCAGCCAGCTGATTTTGGGGCCTTCTGGGCCCACCGGAAGTTGGGAAACGGACATTTCCAGCCTCCGGAGGGCCCAGAAGGCCCAAAAATCAGCTGGCTGGAGGGTCTCTGAAGTGGTGAGGGAGGCCATTTTTACCCTCCCCAGGCTCCAGGAAAGTCTCTGGAGCCTGGGGAGGGCGAAAAACGGGCCTTCCGGGCTGACCGGAAGTCGGGAAACGGGCCATTTCCGGCCTCCGGAGGACCTCGGCAAGGTGGTGGGGATGGCCATTTTTGCCCTCTCCAGGCTCCAAGAAAGTCTCTGGAGCCTGGGGAGGGCGAAAAACGGGCCTTCCGGGCTGACTGGAAGTTGGGAAGCGGGCCATTTCCGGCCTCCGGAGGACCTCGGCAAGGTGGTGGGGATGGCCATTTTTGCCCTCTCCAGGCTCCAAGAAAGTCTCTGGAGCCTGGGGAGGGCGAAAAACGGGCCTTCCGGGCTGACTGGAAGTTGGGAAGCGGGCCATTTCCGGCCTCCGGAGGACCTCGGCAAGGTGGTGGGGATGGCCATTTTTGCCCTCTCCAGGCTCCAAGAAAGTCTCTGGAGCCTGGGGAGGGCGAAAAACGGGCCTTCCGGGCTGACCGGAAGTCGGGAAACGGGCCATTTCCGGCCTCCGGAGGACCTCGGCGAGGTGGTGGGGATGGCCATTTTTGCCCTCTCCAGGCTCCAAGAAAGGCTCTGGAGCCTGGGGAGGGCGAAAAAACGGGCCTACCGGGCCCACTGGCAACCTTTTTGCCGTTGTGTGCCAAAAGCAGTGGGTGAGACATGGGGGGCATTGAATTATGGGTATGGGCACACATGCGCGTGACCCCCCCCCCACGTGCTTTCCCGCTTTTGGCACGCGATGGCAAAAAGGTTAGCCATCACTGGTATAGGGTCTCCTGCTTGAGCGGGTGGGTTGGACTAGATGACCTACAAAGTCCCTTCCAATTCTGTTAATCTGATCTGATTGTGACCGTTAAGTCGAGGACTATTGTAATTCTGCCTAGTTTAATCCTGCTTTCCTTTCCCGCTTGCCTGTCGCGTCCAGAAATTAGGGTGCGTGCGAAGGATGATCCCTTCGCCCCCTCCAGCATCTCCTCACGCGTTGCAACAGCTGGCAAGTATCTTTGGAGAGTTAATAATTAGAATGCAAGACCCGGAAAGAGACATTTAGAGACAGGATAGCACACACTGAAGGAATGTGAATTGTGCAATTCCCTGAGAGGCACCCAGAGGCTTCGTCGTGTTTGCCGTGACCACCGATGTGTGGTGTAAGGGCAGCGGGGCCTAGGGACACACCTACTCAATCTAGAAGCTTCCGTTGTCAAAAAAAAAAAGAAAGCTAAACGTAGTTTGGTTTTGCTGTGCTCTTGCTGAATTTCAGATTACGAAAGCAAATTTGTGATCCCAGCAGGTGTGGTATTTAATTTAATTTAATTAATTCAATTTATATGCCGCCCCTCTCCGAAGACTCAGGGCGGTTCACAATACATTTTTTAAAAAATCATTATAAAAAAAAAACATTTAAAAATTAAAAACATTAAAAACTCATTCACGCCATTCATGGCTGGATCTCGCCGGATCGCAACAGCAAGATCAACGGCCCCAGGCCTGCTGGAAAAGCCAGGTCTTCACCGCTTTTCGGAACGCCAATAGGGTGGGGACAGTCCGGACCTCAGGAGGTAACTGGGTCCAGAGAACTGGGGCAGCCACAGAGAAGGCCCTCCCCTGTGGGCCCACCAGCCGGCACTGTTTAGCTGACGGGACCCAGAGGAGACCAACTCTGTGGGATCTTACCGGTCGCTGGGAGCTATGCGGTAGAAGGCAGTCTCGAAGATAACCTGGCCCTGAGCCATGTAGGGCTTTAAAGGTAATAACCAACACCTTGAATTGCGCCCGGAGACCAATAGAGAGCCAGTGCAGCTCGCGGAGAATTGGTGTAATGTGGATGTATCTAGGTGCACCCACGACAGCTCTCGCGGCTGCGTTCTGGACCAACTGTAGTCTCCGAACACTTTTCAAGGGTAGCCCCATGTAGAGCGTGTTGCAATAATCTAACCGTGAGGTGACAAGGATATGAGTGACCGTGAGAAGAGCCTCCCGATCCAAGTAGGGTCGCAATTGGTGCACCAGGCGAACCTGTGCAAAGGTCCCCCTAGCCACAGCAGTCAGATGTTGTTCCAATCTTAGCTGTGAGTCTAGGAGGACACCCAAATTGCGAACCCATTCTGAAGGGGACAATTTCTCCCCCCTCCAGAACCAAGGATGGACAGTCAACATAGTCTTTAGGAGGCAATACCCACAGCCACTCGGTCTTGTCTGGGTTAAGTCTGAGCCTGTTGACTCCCATCCAGACCCGCACAGCCTCCAGGCACCGGCACATTCGCTTACTTTCCCTACCGATTCGCAAATGTGAGTGCGTGCGCATGGCGCATGGGCTTTGCTCGCATTCATGCCTTCCGCGCATGCACCTGGCCTCAAAACCGTGCCTAAATAGGATGGCATAGGGGCGGGGGATGGGCCCACCGGCTGAATACCATCTCTGGAACCCAGGGCAAATTCTCTACCAAAACACAGGAAAATCTCGGCTTATGACCACAATTTTACCCATATTTCCCTTGCTAAGTGAGACATCTGTTGAGCAAGCGTTGCCCCATTTTACGACCTTTCTTGCCAAAGTTATTAAGTGAGCCACTGCAGTTGCTGCTGTGACAGTCCTAAGTACAGGCAGTCCTCGACTTACAATTGAGCTCCAAATTTCCGTTGCGAAGCGAGACGTTTGTTAAGCGAGCATTGCCCCATTTTAGGGTCTTTCCTGCCACGGATGTTGAGTGAATCACTGCGGTTGTTAAGCTAGTAGTACGGTTGTTAAGTGAATCTGGCTTCCCCATTGATGTCGCTGGTCAGAAGGCGGCAAAAGAGGAACATGTGACCCTCTCAGAAGGTTACAAAAGGGGTGATCCCTGGGACACTGCAACCGTCATAAATACAGTTCAATTGCCGAGTGTCTGAATTTTGACCGCGTGGCCACGGGGATGCCGCAATGGTCGTAAGTGTGAAAAAAAGGTCATAAGTCCCTTTTTTCAGTGCTGTTGTAACTTGGAAAGATCAATAAACGAATTTTGTAAGTCCAGTCCCAAAAAGTGCTTTTTCAAAAGGCAACTGGGCTTTCTTTGTTTTTTGCTTGAAGAGGTTTCACTTCCCATCCAAGAAGCTTCTTCAGTTCTGGCTGAATCCTTCCATTCTCAGCCAGTCAGTCAGACTGGGCTAAGAAGGATGGCCAATAAATTTTCTCTCTGTCTCTATGTCTCTGTCTCTGTCTCTGTCTCTGTCTCTGTCTCTCTGTCTCGGTCTCTCTGTCTCTGTCTCACTGTCTCTGTCACTGTCTCACTGTCTCTGCCTCTGTCTCCCTGTCTCTGTCTCTGTCTCTCTGTCTCTGTCTCTGACTCACTGTCTCTGTCTCTGCCTCTGTCTCTCTGTCTCTGTCTGTGTCTGTGTCTCTGTCTCTGTCTCTGTCTCTCGGTCTCGGTCTCTCTGTCTCTGTCTCACTGTCTCTGTCTCTGTCTCACTGTCTCTGTCTCTGCCTCCCTGTCTCTGTCTCTGTCTCTGTCTCTGTCTCACTGTCTCTGCCTCTGTCTCTCTGTCTCTCTGTCTCTGTCTCACTGTCTCCGTCTCCGTCTCTGTCTCACTGTCTCTGTCTCACTGTCTCTGCCTCTGTCTCTCTGTCTCTGTCTCTGTGTCTCTGTCTCACTGTCTCTGCCTCTGTCTCTCTGTCTCTGTCTCTGCCTCTGCCTCTGCCTCTCTGTCTCTGTCTCTGCCTCTGCCTCTGTCTCTCTGTCTCTGTCTCACTGTATCTGCCTCTGTCTCTCTGTCTCTGTCTCTGTCTCTCTGTCTCTGTCTCACTGTCTCTGCCCCCCCCTCTCTCTCTTATAATCCTTGACTTGCAACCAATTGCTTTGTAACTATTCAAAGTTATACCGGCATTGAAAAAAGTGACTTACCATTGGTCCTCGTACTTACAACAGTTGCAGCATTCCCCATAGTCACGTGATCAAAGTTCAAGCATCAGGCATGTATCTATGACAGTTGGAGCATCCCAGAGTCAGGTGATTTTCCATTGGAAACCTTCCCCATTGACTCTGACAAGCAAAGTCAATGGGGAAAACCAGATTCTCTTTAAAGGCAGCATGGTTTGTTTAACTGCAGTGATTTGTGCAACGACCGCTGTGGTCGTTAAACAAATTTAGCTTCCTCCGTGGTGCTTGTCAAATCACAGGACCCCAGGATGTGCAACCATCGTAAATACATGCCATTGGCCAAGCACCCAAACTTCACACAACCGCAGGGGTGCTGCGACAGTCATAAGTACGAGGTCATCAGCCACTTTCTCCAGAGTTTTTCCAACTTTGGACGGTCACTGAACCAAAGGCCGAAAGCCGAGGACTACCTGCTCCGCCCAAAGCCAGGGAAGTATCCTGTGTGAATGGAACACTGCTCGCTTGCTAACATTTCTCCCTCATCTTTTCTTCCAAGGACTCTCCAAGGGCGATGGAGAACGTCACGTTCCTGCTGTACTCGGTGAACGCCAGTGTCAACTCCTCGGAGGCCGGGTGCGGCGAGGAGGACCACCCTTACAAGTGCAAGTTTAACGAGGACTTCAAATACATCCTCCTGCCCGTCTCCTACAGCATCGTCTTCGTGGTGGGCCTCACCCTCAATCTGCTGGCCCTCTACGTCTTCATCTTCCGCATCAAGACCTGGAACGCCTCCACCACGTACATGTTCAACCTGGCGGTGTCCGACTTGCTCTACGTCATCTCCTTGCCCTTGCTGGTCTACTACTACGCCATGGAGGACAACTGGCCCTTCAGCGTGGGCTTGTGCAAGATTGTCCGCTTCCTTTTCTACACTAACCTGTACTGCAGCATTCTCTTCCTCCTTTGTATCAGCGCCCACCGTTTCATGGGCGTCTGCCTCCCTCTGAAGTCCCTGGAGTGGGGTCAAGTCCGCTACGCCCGTTGGGTCTCCGCCATCGTCTGGTTGGTGGTGATCTCCTGCCAGTCCCCGGTCCTCTTCTTCGTGACCACCAGCCAGAGGTGTAACAGCATCACCTGCCACGACACGTCTGCCAAGGAACTCTTTGACCAGTTCCTCATCTACAGTTCAGTGATGCTGGTCCTTCTCTTCTGCATCCCTTTCCTTCTTCTCATCATCTGTTACTGCATGATGGCTCGGAAACTTCTCCAGCCCACGCGGGGCATCTCCCGCATGTCCAGCTCCAAGAAGAAATCTGTCAAGATGATCATCATCGTTATGATGGTCTTCATCATTTGTTTCCTGCCCTTCCACATCACCCGTACTCTGTATTACTCCTTCCGCAGCTGGGACCTCAGTTGCCCCACGTTGGACGCCATCAACCTGGCCTACAAACTCACCCGCCCTCTGGCCAGCACCAACAGCTGCCTGGACCCTATCCTGTACTTTTTGGCCGGGCAAAGGTTTGTCAAATTTGCTTGCCCTCAGGCCACAGCAAAAAATGGTACCCAGTCGGCGACGAGTACCGTTCCACATTGCAACTTTCGGGGACGAGACAACTTAGCCATGAGAGCCAAAAACACGGTATCGTAGCCAGTCTCGTTTCGAACGTTTCCTGCAAATATGTTCTTTTGGGGAAGTCGCCGATATCAGGAACGACATCTTCTGAAATTCTGCAAAGGTGTTTTCCACCAAAATTGGTATGAATGGTACAACAGACGCGTGAAAAAAATCACTATTTAAATGACTTTTTTAGAAGGACGGAGAGCCGAACGCTCTTAAGCACTTGTCTAAGTTTCCAAGGCGTAGCTTGCGCCAGGGAAGGTCAGTTGTCGATATCACCAGAGGAGATTATCTCTTGGGGAAACAAAAATTAATGTAAATCAGACACTGTCTGGGTTCACACAACATGGAAACCGGGTTAAAACGTGGCTTGGCAGGACCAGAGACCAGGATGGGCCGGCAACAGCTGACACCGAGGTCTTATCGCTTCCTTGTTCCTAAATATTGTCATGTTTTCCTTTGCAATGATGGACAATTTTTCCCTTTTATTAATGTCCCTCCGAGACTCTTCGGAAGGGTTTTGCTTCTGAGAGACGGAACAGAATAAAAATAACAGTTGTACTGATGTAGTAATATATAGCAGTAATAGTAATCCATTGTGGTTTGTGATGTGGGAATTCAACGACTGAAAGCGGAGGCCTTTTAATAAAATATTTTCGTCTGAAAAAATGCCACTGGACGCTGATTTTCGGCTAAAATAGACTAGCATGCTTGTGTTCCTACAATGTTAACATGTTGGGTGAACCAAGCCATCATGCTAAGTCATTCTTTCTGAGTTTACACAACATCTTTAACTCAGTCAAGGAAAGACCTAATGGAAATAAATGTTCATACAACTTGTTAAATTTAGTTAGCATTAACCTTGATGGGGGTTTTTGGTGGCTAAAGGTGTAGCGTTAAATTAACCAGTTTACTACACCGGGTTAATGATAGCAGTTTTCCAATATATGAGGGGCTCCCCCAAAGAAGAGGGGGTCCATCTATTCTCCAAAGCACCAAAGAAGGCAGGACAAGAAGCAACGGATGGAAACTAACCAAGGAGAGAAGCAACCTGGAACTGAAGAGGAATTTCCTGACAGTGAGAACAATTAACCAGTGGAACGACTTGCCACCAGAAGTTGTGGGTGCTCCATCACTGGAGGATTTCAAGAAGTGATTGGACAACCAGTTGTCTGAAATGGCCTAGGATCTCCTGCCTGAGCAGGGGGTTGGACTAGAAGACCTCTAAGGTCCCTTCCGATTCGGTTATTCTGTTACTCTGGTTCGATAGCATAGTGTATATAGTGTGAAGTTTTAGGCAATGTGGTTTATTTGTTGCATCACAATACGTGGTGTGAGCAATGTCACTTGAGTTCTCTTGATTTTAAGAGGTCACCGGAATTTCTAATATTGTACTGTAATTGATAAAGTATTGCACGACTAATACATGGTATCCATTAGCCCCTCCATTTTATGGACCTCCATTCAGGAGAATTTTGAATGCAATGGAGAAAAACCACTTGGAAAACATTCATAAATTTTTGATAAAATTTGAATATGAATTAGAAAAATTTCCACGTAGATTATGACAAGATTTACTTAATTGTCTACCTTCTGATTTAATGGGCATTTGGCTTTATCGGACACCCTTTTCCCCTCGACAGATCCATAAAATTAAGGTTTTTAACTAATTTTTTTCCTGGGCTGCAACATTTCAGCTCCCAAGCAGCCGTAGAGAGGAAAATGGAAATGGTATTTTTCAAATGTGGCAATTTTCAGATGTGTGGATTTCAACTCCCAGAATTCCCCACGCAACCTACAGGCTGGGGAATTCTGGGAGTTGAAGTCCACCCATTCGAAATTTGCCAAGTTTTGAGACTTAAACTGCTCAGCGTCAATTTTTTTCTCCACTGGAAAGTTCTGATTCGGGGAAAGTTTGTCCAATACAAGTAGTCCTCGACTTACAGCCATTCATTTAGTGACCGTTCAAAGTTAAAATGGCCCTGAAAAAGGTGACTTGTAACTTTTTTCCCCACACTTACGACCGTTGCTGCATCTATCCCTCACAGTCACGCGAGCAAAATTCAGACGCAGCTGGGCAACGGGTTCGTATTGATGACCGTCGTGTGATCCCGTTTGCGACCGCCTGACAAGCAAAGTCGATGAGGGAAGCTGGATTCACTTAACGACTGGACAACTGCAGTGATTAGCAAACAAAAGTTTTGGTCTCAATTGCGGCCGTAAATTTGAGGACTTCCTGTACGTGCAAACTGCCACCTGCGATCCAGGTGAAAACACGCTAAACTGGCCATTTAAGTGCTTTATAATCACTTTATAAACAGGGCAGGTAATTCACCTCCTTCCTGTTCACCTTGGAGAACACTGACTCTTGCAGAAAGTTGCAAATCGCGGTGCTTAATGAAGTGCCCTTAAAACCCCCATTTTCCAAACAATAGTTTGTTAAAGATCCTGCAAGATTTTAAAGGGTGTTTATTTTTTCCTTCCGGGGGGGAACTCCGCTATGCTGAAAATCAGGATTTGCATCCTTTCTCAGCCATAAAACCCACAAAATCCCCTTAAGGCGAGCTTTTCTCGTCCTCTCCTGCCCCCAAACTCGCAGACTGGGTTCACACAACCTTTTCATCCTGGTTAAAAAAAATAAATAAACCATGCCTGTGAAGCCGAGTTCATTTGAAGATGGACAGTTGCAGGAAAAAAAATATATGACCTATTACTATTACCAAGATAGTTTGTGGATGAAATTCGTTCTGTCAGGTTAACCTGGGTTTGAGGGGTTGTCTGAATGCAGGCAGCATTGGGTTAACGTCATTTGCACGCACTGATCTGGATTTTCAGACATAGGAGTCCCATAATCTGAGGTTAAATGTGCTTCAGAGACCTGGTTAGGTTCTTTTAAACCATTTCAATTTGTGGTGTGTTTGCAATATTTATTTATTTTTCTTTAATCGTTCACCCAAGGTATATCCTATTCTTCCTTCCAAGAGCATCCCTGGTTCTCATATATCTGATTGCCCTCCCCCCTTATAACAACGACTCAGCGAGGTAGGCTGGATTTGGAGGGGCTGATCTGACATCCAAGCATTTGCTTGGCTGAATTTGAACTCGCTTCTCCCTTTAAACCTGTTCTGACCCCCGAAATCTTTTCTCACCAGATATGAAGAAGTGCCTTGTTCACAGAGATGCTTCATTCCTCATGAACTTTTAAGCACTGACTGGGATTCGTGATTTTAACCAAGATTCTTTAATCCTTATTTGTGGTTTTTTGGGTCTTGTTTTTAGGTGTCTTTGGTTTTTTAAAAATGCACTCTGTTTGGAAGGAGGAAAAGCGTCCGCTGATCATTTAAATAAGGGTGTTATTAATCAGAAGAGGTTTAACGGGGTTGAGGCAACGGTGGTCAAAAAAGTCAAGATGGCGGCAGAAATGGCACCATCAACTTTACCTCAGGTTTTGATTGACTGTTGCAGACGCCATCTTGACTCTGCAAAATAGTGGAATCGTATCAATTCAAAAGACAACTGACCATTGGGGTAACTGAACATTAATCCGGACAAAGAATTTTGTTATACCTAGAGGCAATCCTCATTCGTTTAGTGACCATTCAAAGTTACGACGGCCTTGAAAAAAAATGACTTATGACAGGTTCTTGCACTTATAACCGTTGCAGCTTCCCCATGGTCACCGGATCAGAATTCAGATGGTTGGAAATGGACTCATCTTTATGACGGCCGCAGCATCGCGTGATCCCCATTTGCAACCTTCCCAGCCACTTTCCATCAAGCAAACCCAATGGGGGAAGCTCAGTTTGCTTAACGACCGTATGTTTCACTTAACAACTTTCCTGATTCGCTTAAGAACCATGGCAAGATCGTAAAATCCTCAATTTAGGTAGTCCTCAACTTACGGCCATAACTGAGCCCAAAATTTCTGTTGTTAAGTAAAACAGCAGTTAAGTTAATTTTGCCTCATTTTATGACCTTTCTTGCCATAGTTGTTAAGCGAATCACTGCTGTTGTTAAGTTAGTAACTTGGTTGTTAAGTGAATCTGACTTCCCCATTGACTTGGCTTGTCAAAAGGTCGTAAAAGAGCATCACGTGGCCCCTGGACATAGCAACGGTCATAAGTGTGAGTCAGTTGCCAAGTGCCTGACTTTTGATCACATGGTCATGGGGATGCTGAAGCAGTCATTAAGTGTGAAAACTAGGCATAAGTCACTTTTTTCAGTGCCACTGTATCTTTGAAAAGTCACTAAATTAATTGTTATAAGTCAAGGACTGTCTATATGTTGGAGAAGAATTTTGGGGGGGTACAAATTCGAAACCCCAGAGAATGTCTAAGCTAAGTTTTTATATGTTTCATGTACTAAATGCTTGACCAGTAACAAAATGGACAGACTTCAGTAAAGAAACTCAAATGATTTTTTTAATGTGTATGCCTGACAATTTTGCAAAAATAAATCCCAAATTAAAATTTCATCTGTTTTGGCCTAACTCTTTATTGAATTCTGATTATAAAACATATATGTCAATAATTGCTGAAAGGTTAAAAATGATTCTAAACAAATATATACATTCGGATCAAAATGGTTTTTTGCCAGGACGACTAATTAAAAATAACACATGCACCATAATCGATATATTAAGAGTTTTATGAAGCACACCCAGAGAAACAAATTTCACTGGTTTTCCTTGATGCCCAAAAAGCTTTTGATAATTTGAATTGGAGATTTATGATACAACAAATTAAAAAAAAATGGTATTTGGGTCAAAATTTGAAAAAATGATTGAGAAAATATATTCAAAACAAACTGCAAGAGTAATTATCAACCAAGATATGACAGATGGATTTGAGATAAAAAAAGGAGTGAGACAAGGATGCCCACTTTCCTCACTTCTCTTTATACTATCATTGGAGCCACTCCTGAAAAAAATTAGGGAAGATCGAGAGATAAAAGGATTTGACGATAAAAAATGAGGAGTACAAATTGCAAGCCTTTGCAGACGATATGGTCTTTATAATTGAGGAACCTCTAAAATCAGGCCCCAAATTGATTAAAAAAGTAGAAGAATTTGGCGTAGTGGCAGGTTTAAAAATTAACATAAAACAAATCTAAATTGTTAACAAAAAACCTTACAAAAAAACAAGAGACAGAATTAGAAAATAGTATGAATATTCAAATAACAAAAAAATAAAATAAAATATTTAGGGATTTGGCTAACAGCAAGAGGCTCCTCAATCAAAAAGGAAAATTATGATAAATTAATACTGCAAATTGGAAAAGATTTGGAAAATTGGAAAAATCTACAAACTTCATGGATGGAAAGAGTGGAGGCAATAAAAATGAATATCCTGCCCAAAATTTTATTCCTCTTCCAGGTTATACCGATAAAAATGGAAAAAAGTTTTTTTTGATTTATTAAACAGATTGACCTCAAAATTTATATGGCAAGGGAGAAAATCTAGAATTAGATTAAAAACATTACAAGATACCAGGGATAGAGGAGGAGTAGCATTTCCGGATTGGCAGATTTATTACCAAGCAGCATGCCTAACATGGTTAAAGGAATGGATGGAGTTGGGAAATAAAAGAATTTTAACAATAGAAGGACACAATTTACAGACAGGATGGCATGCATTCCTATGGGGTGAAAAGCGTAAAACCCATGGATATTTTAGAAGGCATATAATTAGAAATTCATTATTATTAATTTGGAATAAAATAAAAAAAGCAACACTATATAAGAATACCGCTTTGGATTTCTCCCAACGAAACATTAACGCACCCAAATTTAGTAGACTGGACCAAAATAATTAGATACAGGGATATATTAAATGATTTGGGAAAATTAAAAACAAAACAAGAACTGGAACAGGATTTGAATAGGGAAGTTGAATGGTGGACGTACTTACAAATAAGATCAAAATACATAGAAGATACAAAAATAGATCAGGTACAATTAGAGTAAAATGAACTGGATAAAATTGTATATGGGACGGAACAAAAACTAGTTAGTAAAATATATAAATTTTTATTACGGTATAAAATGGAAGAGGAAATAGTGAAAGATGCTATGATCAAATGGGCAAGGAATTTCAATCGCATAATAAAATTAGAGAAGTGGGAAAAGATGTGGAGAACAATTATGAAATTGACAATATCAACGGCATACAAGGAAAACCAGATGAAAATGTTCCATAGATGGCACTTTCCACTGGCTAGAATAGCAAAGATGTTCCCTAGTAATTCACCGAAATGTTGGAAATGTAAGAGTAACTATGGAACATACTATCACCTCTGGTGGACCTGCCCAGTGGCAAAGAAATTCTGGGCTAAAGTTAAAAAGTGGATAGAGGAAATAATTCAGAATTCAATAAAGGGAGAACCTGAGCAGTTTTTACTAGGGATTTCCGTAGAAAACTGTACCAAGGAAATACACTATTTAATATTACATATACTGACAGCAGCCCACATAGTCTATGTGCAAAATTGGAAGAAGGAAAATCCACCCATCAGAAGAAGATTTAATTAGAAAAATTTTAGAATGCGCAGAGATGGACAAATGAACAAAAAAACTCAAGGAGAAAGAGGATACAGAATATTACAAAGTGTGGTATAGATGGTATGAAGGGTTGGAGAATAGGAAAAATGAGAAAGAGGAATAAAGGAGAGGGAGGAAAAAATGTTGATCATGGTATAATGTAGACGAAATAAAGAAAGATGGGAAACAATTGTTGAATAAGACAAAATTAAAAGATGTGAAAATAGATGTAAATAGCAAGAAAGGATCACTTTGAAGCAGCTGTAGGAAAAAGTGATATGTATATAAATGTTGTGTGTTTGGGTCTTGTTTTAATGTATTCAAAATAAAAAACTTTTTTAAAAAATAAAAAAAAATTCATCTGTTTTGACAAGTTAGTTGGATTTTACTTGGTTTTTTTTAAAAGGTGAAAGGGGTGGAGATTGACAGATGTTTTGACAGATTTAAATAAGAGATTTTAAACAGAATTTGAGCAGAAATGTTGTACTCTCGGGTTCCTCAAACAAGAACTTCAAGACGATTTTAATTCTGTGATTCGACACGTAAGAGGAACTTATTCTTCTCTTGTGTTAAAAGAAGTGTTAATTTTTTCCCTAGGATGTCCTCTTCTTCCCTTTTTTGATCTGTTTGATTTGTTGATGTTTTAAGGATTGTGATCTGATTGATAAGGATCTGATTATGTTCAAATGGCGGGAAACCAATTTTATGAATTCCTTGATGTCAGTTTGAGCAATTTTAATTTGATTTTTTGGGGGGGATGTTACTGTTTTCACCCTATCTGTAGTCCGTAAGCCATCTAAAATATAATGGTGGGGATATGATTATGATTATCAAATCGGTGTCAGCTCTTAGCAACCACATAAATCATACAGATTATCAGAGTTGGAAGAGAACTTGTAGGTCAGTAACGGCTAAGCTTTTTGCCGTCGTGTGCCAAAATTGACGGGAGCATGGGGGGGGTCACACCCACATGTGCCCCCAGCCATAATTCAGTATGCCCCACCCCTACGCACATGCGCGTGTGACACCCCTGCGCTTTCCCCACTTTTGGCACGCGATGGCACAGTGGGCCCAGTAGACCCGTTTTTTCGCCCTCCCCAGTCTCCAGAGACTTTCTCGGAGCCTGGGGAGGGCTAAAACAGCCTTCCCCACCTGCTCCAGAGGCTGGAAATAGCCTGTTTCCTGACTTCTGATGGGCCCGGAAGGCCCGAAAATCAGCTGGGAGCTGAACTAGCGCAACGCTCGCGTGCCCACCGAGATGGTTCTGCGGGCCACCTGTGGTACGCGTGCCATAGGTTCGCCATCACGGTTGTAGGTCATCTAGTCCAACCCCCTACTCAAGCAGGAGACCCTACACCATTTCTGACAAATGATTTCTCCTTTGATTTGTCCCCAGTCTGGTCCTTCAGACACTCATAAAGGCTCTCCAAAGCACCTGAAGGCAGGACAAAAAGCCGCGGATGGAAAGTAATCAAGGAGAGAAGCCGACTTAGAAATGAGGAGAAATTTCCTGACTGTGAGCACAATTAACCCGTGGAACAGCTTGCCACCAGAAGTTGTGGGTGCTCCATCACTGGAGGTTTTCAAGAAGAGATTGGACAACGATTTTTCCCGAATGGTAGAGGGTTTCCTTCAGGGGCAGGGGGTTGGACTAGAAGACCTCCACGGTCCCTTCCAATCCTGTTACAGGTAGTCCTCCACTTACAACAGTTCGTTTAATGACCATTCCAAGTAACAAAAGTGACTTATGACCATTTTTCACACTTATGACTGACCCTTGCAGCATCCCCCAGGGTCACCTGATTTACATTCCGGATGCTTGGAAACCGCCTCACATTTACAACGGTCGCAGTGTTCCTGTGTGTGTGTGTGTGTGTGTGTGTGTGTGTGTGTGTGTGTGTCACGGGATCCCCTTTTGCGACCTCCTGACAAGCAAAGTCAAGGGGGAAGCCAGATTCGCTTCAACGACCGCGCGACTCATTTAACAACCGCAATGTTTCGCTTAAGAAACGTGGCCAGAAAAGTCGTAAAACGGGGGCAAAGCTCACCAGACCAATGTCCCACTTAGCAACATAAATGTTGGGCTGTTGTGGTCGTAAGTTGAGGACTACCTGTATTCTGTTGTTTGATCTCCTTCTTGAGCCGGGGGCTGGACTAGAAGTCCTCCAAGGTCCCTTCCGATTCTGATTCTTTCCCAGATCCGTTCCAGCCCCCAGCTCCTTCGTAGCTGAGCCCCTCTTCCTTGCTGCTGTGTGTCTTCTTCTCTTTCCTTCCATCTTTTTCCAGCCTTCGAGTCTTCTTGGAGGTGGGACTCTTCACATCATGGTCTCACCAAAGGCCTTAAGGGGAAGAAGAAGGACGGATTAATTTTTGCCATCTAAATCCGCTCAGTATTTAGAGTTCCCGAGTCTTTTTAGAGACCAGGATTCGCCACCAGGGGGCAGCAAAGAAAAAGCGAAATTAAAGGCAAGAAAACTTCAGCCTTACTTAAGAGTTATACATACATGGAAATATTTTAGAAGAACTAGAAAGTGTTAAGTAAGAAGTGTAATAGAATAGAATTCTTTATTGGCCAGGTGTGATTGGACGGAATTTGTCTTGGTGCATACGCTCTCAGTATAGAGTAGAGTAGAGTAGAGTAGAGTAGAGTAGAATAGAATAGAATAGAATAGAATAGAATAGAATAGAATAGAATAGAATAGAATAGAATAGAATAGAATAGAATTCTTTATTGGCCAGGTGTGATTGGACGGAATTTGTCTTGGTGCATACGCTCTCAGTATAGAGTAGAGTAGAGTAGAGTAGAGTAGAGTAGAGTAGAATAGAATAGAATAGAATAGAATAGAATAGAATAGAATAGAATAGAATAGAATAGAATAGAATAGAATAGAATTCTTTATTGGCCAGGTGTGATTGGACACACAAGGAATTTGTCTTGGTGCATGTGCTCTCAGTGTACATAAAATAAAAGATACGTTTATCAAGAATCATAAGGTATATTATTATTATTATTATTATTATTATTATTATTATTATTATTATTATTATTTATTAAATTTATATACCGCCCTTCTCCCCGAAGGAACTCAGGGCGGTGAACAGCCGAAAATTAAAAAACATACAATATAAAAGTTAAGATGACTAAAAATAAATTAAATTAATTGGCCTCCGATTAATTTAATTTATTTTTATATGTATTTTTATATGTATTTTATTTTTTAATGTATATACCAGTATATACATTAAAAAAATAAGAATAAGAATGTATAAGAATGGTTTTCTAATGGTGCAGAGTATTCTGAAATCTATGCCATATGGAAGAGCATGTTGAGGAAGGGAGGGAGGGAGGGAGGGAGGGGGGGGAATGAGAGAGAGGAAGGAAACAGGAAAGGAGGGAGGGAGGAGAGGAAGAGTGGACAAGAGGAAGGGAAGAGAATGAACAAGGGAAGGAGGAAGGAAAGAAAGAAAGAAGAAAAAGAAAGACAGACAGAAAGAAAGAAAAAAGAAAGAAAAAAGAGAGAAAGAAAGAAAAAGAAAGGGAGGAAGGGGAGAGGGTAAGAGGGGCGTGAGAGAGAAAGGAAACAGGAAAGGAGGGAGGGAGGAGAGGAAGAATGGACAAGAGGAAGGGAAGAGAAGAAGGAAGGAAAGAAAGAAGAAAATGAAAGACAGAAAGAAAGAAAGACAAAAAGAAAGAGAAAAGAAAGAGAAAGAAAGAAAGAGAGGGAGGGAGGGGAGAAGAGAGAGGAGTGAGAGGAAGGAAACAGGAAAGGAGGGAGGGAGGAGAGGAAGAGTGGACAAGAGGAAGGGAAGAGAAGAAACGAGGGAGGGAGGAAATATAGAGGAAGGGAAGGAGGAAGGAAAGATAGAAAGAAGAAAAAGAAAGAAAGAGGCAGACAGACAGTCAGAAAGACAAAAATAAAGAAAGAAAGAAAAAGAAAGGGAGGGAGGGAGGGAGGAAAGAGGATGAGGGGAGTGAGAGAGGAAGGAAACAGGAAAGGAGGGAGGAAGGAGAGGAAGAGTGGACAAGAAGAAGGGAAGAGAAGAAATGAGGGAGGGAGGAAATATAGAGGAAGGAAAGGAGGAAGGAAAGAAAGAAGAAAAAGAAAAGAGAAAGAAAGAAAGAAAGAAAAAAGAGAAAAAAGAAAGCGAAAGAAAGAGAAAGAAAGAAGGAGAAAGAAAAAGAAAAAAGGGAAGGAGGGAGGGAGAGGAGGGGAATGAGAGAGAGGAAGGAAACAGGAAAGGAGAGAGAAAGGAGAGGAAGAGGTGACAAGAGAAAGGGAAGGGAAGAAACAAGGGAGGGAATGAGTGAACGAAGAAATAGGGAGGGAGGGATGAAGATAGAAAGGAAAGAAAAAAAATGAGAAGAAAGAAAAAGGAGGAAGGAAAGAAAGAAAGAAAGAAAGAAAGAGGAAGAAAGAAGGAAGGAAGGAAGGAGAGGGGACAAGAGAAATGAAGAAGCAAAGAAGGGAGGAAGAGAGGGAGGGAGGAATTAAGCCAGCTGGTAAAGAATTGGGGGGGGGGAACTGGGGAGTTTGGCCCGTAAAGCAGAAAAGCCTTTTGCCAGGTGATTGCTGGGGGTGCAGCTGGCCTGGGTCGGTTCCTGGTGATCAGGGACCACAAGCAGAAGGGATCGGTTCCCTTATGATCTCAGCAGCTGCAACCATCTCGGCCAGTGGGAAGCACCAAACCCCTTCCGGTTTCCAAGGGGCAGGGAGACCCCCCTTCCCCAACCCCCAACCCCCAACAGCTGCTCCTCTTTCACTTCTGCAATCCGAATTCCTGGTCCTTCTGCAAAGTGAAGCAGTAACCTGAACTCACTTGAGGCTCTCGATTTAATCTGATTTTTATTAGGATTTTTTTTAAAAAAAATAAAAATTGTACAGGTAATCCCTTGATTTACAACCATCCATTTAGTGACTGTTCGAAGTTATGTCCGCATGGAAAAAAGGGATTTTTCACACTTATGACCGTTGTGGCATCTCCGTGGTCACGTGACCAAAATCCTGGGGGCTTGGGCAATTGGCATGTACAGGGCCAAATTAATATATATTCTTTTAATTGTTCTTAATGTTTGTATTGTATGTTTTTATCTGGCTGTACACCGCCCTGAGTCCCTTGGGAGAAGGTGTGGTATATAAATTTGAAATAAAATAAAATAAAATAAAATAAATTCCTCCACTTATGACCCCCATGGAGCCTCAAATTTCTGTTGCTAAGTGAGACATTTGTTAAGTGAGTCTTGCCCCATTTTACAACCTTTCTGGCCACAGTTGTTAAGTGGATCACTGCAGTTGATAAGCTAGTAACCCGGTTGTTAAATGAATCTGGCTTCCGCATTTACTTGGCTTGTCAGAACGTCGCAAACGGGGACCCTGCAACAGTCATAAGTATGAGTCAATTGCTAAGCACCTGAATTTCGATCACGTGACCACGGGAAATGTTGCAACGGTCGTTAAGTGTGAAAAATGGCCATAAATCACTTTTTTTTTCCAGGGACGTCGTAACTTTGAGTGATCACTAAACGAACTGTTGTAAGTCAAGGACTACCTGGGTCGTGTGATTCTCCCTTTTGTGATCTTCTGACAAACAGAATCAATGGGGAAGCCAGATTCGCTTAACAACCGTGTTACTAACTTAACGACTGTGGCAAGGAAGGTCGTAAAATGGAACAAGACTTACTTAACCTACAGTGAATTGTCTGGATTTGCACAATGTACTGAATGAAACTAAGAAAAGAGGCTAGGTTTGCCTGACACACTGAATTGCAAAAAATAAACCAAGTTCACATTAATGAGGGTGAATGCAACCTGTATTTCTTGCTAGTTGCGTGAATGCAAACTCTATGGAGCTTGGGAAGGATCTCATTTTAAGGGGGAAAATGCTGTTAAAATAAGCAAAAACTTTCGTGTTTTGTGGGTCTAAACATATAGGAGGCAAAGTCAGGGACAGCAAAGGGGTTAAACCATGTTAGATGCAGGGACAGAACTGAATCATAAGGTTGGAAGGGTTCTTAGAGATCCTGTAGTCCACCCCCTGCCATTCTCCCTCGACTCCTGAAGGCAAGTTGATCCTTTGCTTAATATCTGCCCTGGTCAGGAAATTCTTTCAGGGAAATTCCACTCCAGCCCTTGACCTGCTCAACTTCTTCAGACAATTTGAGGTTGCAAGAGAAAAGAGTCTCATATTTAATCTCACAGACACTAACCAGACACAGCAATGCAAGGCTACGCCGGTTGGAGGAGAGCCAGAGTTTATTGCTCGCCAATCCTTTCGCAGCTCTTTGCTGGGAGAGAGTAGCTTTGGATAGTAGATGTGTCATAGGTAGATGACAGACAGACAGACAGGGATGGATGGATGGATGGATGGATGGATAAAGATGATAGATGATAGATGATAGATAGATAGATAGATAGATATGGGTGGGTGGGTGGGTGGGTGGATGGATAAAGATGATAGATGATAAATGATAGAAGATAGATAGATAGATAGATAGATAGATAGATAGATAGATAGATAGATACCATATTTCCCCGAAAATAAAACCCTGTCTTATATTTGTTTGAACCCTGAAATAAGTGCTTGGCCTTACTGCCATGCACTCAAAAGCCCAATTGGGCTTATTATCAGGGGATGTCTTATTTTGGGGGTAACAGGGTAGATGGATGATAGAAAGATAGATAGATAGATAGATAGATAGATAGATAGATAGGTCGATCGATTGATCGATAATAGATATATGAGAGATTGACAGACAGACAGATGATACATAGATAGATAGATAGATAGATAGATAGGTAGGTAGGTAGGTAGGTAGATAGATAGATAGATAGATAGATAGATAGATAGATAGACAGACAGACAGACAGACAGATGATAGATGAGATAGATGATAGATAAAAGAGATGAGAGAGATGATAGATAGATAGATAGATAGATAGATAGATAGATAGATAGATAGATAGGTAGGTAGGTAGGTAGGTAGGTAGGTAGGTAGGTAGATAGATAGATAGATAGATAGATAGATAGATAGATAGATAGACAGACAGACAGACAGACAGATGATAGATGAGATAGATGATAGATAAAAGAGATGAGAGAGATGATAGATAGATAGATAGATAGATAGATAGATAGATAGATAGATAGATAGATAGATAGGTAGGTAGGTAGGTAGGTAGGTAGGTAGGTAGGTAGGTAGGTAGGTAGATAGATAGATAGATAGATAGATAGATAGATAGATAGATAGATAGATAGATAGATAGATAGATGATAAAGGATAGAGGATGGATGGATGGATGGATGGATGGATGGATGGATGGATGGATGGATGGATGGATAGACAGACAGACAGACAGACAGGCAGACAAATGATTGATTGTAAAGCTGTCATAGCTGCCGACCCTTACATTAAAAGAAAATAATCGGTGACTTTTGGACTCCACCCACAGCCACAGTTGCTACAAACCCAGTCACTGCATTCCCAGATGTCATTATCTTAGTTTATCTTTTGTGAGCTTTGCTGTGGCTGAGCCTGTGGGGAAAACAAACGGCCTGAGATTTATTTGTCTTTCGTTGTCCTGTCTGAATCCAACTACAAAGCTCCTTTCCTTTGTTATTTTGGGAGGAGGGAAAAAAAAACCACAGAAAAAGTTGACTTTCTCCAGACCCAAAAAAAAACAGCAAATTCACTCTGATATATTATTATTATTATTATTATTTTGGAGCAAAAGGACCACCAGCCACATCCTGCAGGGTCCCTGAATCAGGACAGTGATTATCCCACCGTTTCTCATGGCTATTCAGCAAAATGGAGGTCAAGGGGTGATTTGGCTAAAACAGCCCAAGGAAGGTCTCCAGATGCAGGGAGAGCTGGAACAACCTCTGGGGATCCACTTTTGACTGGATTCCTGGTGGAGCATTTAAATTCAGCCTCTCTGTTTCTGCTTTTGTTTTTGTTTTTAAAAAAAATGCAGCACGTATCCCATTGAAGAACGGAAGAAGATATGAAAGAACTTATTACCGTAGCTGTGATCCAAAGTCCGTCTAACCTCGACTTATCACCCCAATTGCGCCCAAAGTTTCTGCTGTTAAGCGAGACGGTTGTTACGTGAGTTAAGTTTACAATGCTGCAATGGTCGTAAGGGTGAAAAACGGGCATAAATTACTTTTTTCAGGGCCGTTGTAACTTTGGACAGTCGCTAAATGAATGGTTGTAAGTCATACTAAGTCTTCCTCCTCCGTTCCAGGAATATGCAGGTAGTCCTCAACTTATGACCACAGTTGAGCCCAAAATTTCTGTTGCTAAACGAGACAGTTGTTAAGTGAGTTTTGCCCCATTTTATGGCCTTTTCTTGATTTGGTACACCTCCACCACATATGATAGTAAGTACCTGGGGTCCGATTGTATTTCCAGCATTTGGCAGACAGATTACTGAACATTTTTGCCAGTCTTGCCGGTGGTAAATGCCACCTGTAAAACATTTTGTAAAGGTTTTCTTTATATAGCCAATTTATAGTTCCTGCCAGTTTCTCAAATTGCAGCCATAGCTCAGCGAAATCACATCCACTATCCTAGGCTTCTTCAGACAGCAAGCCAGCATTTTGCTGCCTATTGGGAGACTAATATAGATTAAGAAAAATACATACAAAAACCTACGATAAGAGAAGAAAGCAAATACTCAGCCTCTACGGGGAGGGGACATATGGTAAGGGTGTGGCTAACTGATGAGGACCAATCAGTCCGAAATAGATCTGTATTAGTCTCCCAATAGGCAGCAAAATGCTTGCTTGCTGTCTGAAGAAGCCTAGGATAGTGGATGTGATTTCACTGAGCTATGGCTGCAATTTGAGAAACTTGGTTTACGTAGGAAAATACCCGGTTGAAGAAAAATACATACATACATACATACATACATACATACATACATACATATGTATGCTGTTGGTTCTTTATTTAAACCCCATGTTTTAACATCTTTCTCATATCTTGATTGTATCTGGAAATATGGTTAAATGCACCCCTTGATTCTCCAGTTGTTGTCTAGATTTAAGCTCACCTTTCTCATTCAGAATATATTTAATTTTCTTGATCGCAACATGTGGCAAGGAAATCCATGAGCACAGTGGCTGATGATCTGCGTCTGATCGCCAGCAACACGGCAGCACCGAACAATTCATTCTTAATTTTACAAAATTCCTCCATCCCGTAGTATTGCTCCGAAATCATCTGCTGAAGGTTTTTACACAATGCACCTTTTATTTATTTCTTGCTGTGGACAGACAAGAAAAACTTGATCTTCAAACAAGTCAGTCCAGGGTTCTCCCTCAAGGCCCAAATGACCAGGTTCAAATTATCCTACTTCAGACCTATGATGTGAAGACACAGCTTTCTGGAGAGGGATTTAATTCTGGAAAAGCTGAAAGGAAAGAGAAGTAGAGGGCAACCACCAATGATGTGGAAAGACTCAGTTACAGCATTGATGGAGGCACCATTGATGACCTGAAGTTAGGGAAAGATCTTCACAGAGACTTGAAGGACCAGGTTAGATCAGATCTTCACAGAGACTTGAAGGACCAGGTTAGATCAGATCTTCACAGAGACTTGAAGGACCAGGTTAGGACAGATCTTCACAGAGATTTAAAGGACCAGGTTAGGACAGATCTTCACAGAGACTTGAAGGACCAGGTTAGATCAGATCTTCACAGAGACTTGAAGGACCAGGTTAGATCAGATCTTCACAGAGACTTAAAGGACCAGGTTAGGACAGATCTTCACAGAGACTTGGAGAACCAGGTTAGGTCAGATCTTCACAGAGACTTGAAGGACCAGGTTAGATCAGATCTTCACAGAGACTTGGAGAACCAGGTTAGGTCAGATCTTCACAGAGACTTGAAGGACCAGGTTAGGACAGATCTTCACAGAGACTTGAAGGACCAGGTTAGGACAGATCTTCACAGAGACTTGAAGGACCAGGTTAGGACAGATCTTCACAGAGACTTGAAGGACCAAGTTAGGATACATCTTCACAGAGACTTGAAGGACCAGGTTAGATCAGATCTTCACAGAGACTTGAAGGACCAGGTTAGGTCAGGTCTTCACAGAGACTTGAAGGACCAGGTTACGACAGATCTTCACAGAGACTTGAAGGACCAGGTTAGGTCAGATCTTCACAGAGACTTGAAGAACCAGGTTAGGTCAGATCTTCACAGAGACTTGAAGGACCAGGTTATGACAGATCTTCATAGAGTCTTGAAGGACCAGGTTAGGACAGATCTTCACAGAGACTTGAAGGACCAGGTTAGGACACATCTTCACAGAGACTTGAAGGACCAGGTTAGGACACATCTTCACAGAGATTTGAAGGACCAGGTTAGGACACATCTTCACAGAGACTTAAAAGACCAGGTTAGGACAGATCTTCACAGAGACTTGAAGGACCAGGTTAGGACACATCTTCACAGAGACTTGAAGGACCAGGTTAGATTAGATCTTCACAGAGACTTGAAGGACCAGGTTAGGACACATCTTCACAGAGACTTGAAGGACCAGGTTAGGACAGATCTTCACAGAGACTTGAAGGACCAGGTTAGGACACATCTTCACAGAGACTTGAAGGACCAGGTTAGGACACATCTTCACAGAGACTTAAAGGACCAGGTTAGGACAGATCTTCACAGAGACTTGAAGGACTAGGTTAGGACAGATCTTCACAGAGATTTGAAGGACCAGGTTAGGACAGATCTTCACAGAGATTTGAAGGACCAGGTTAGGACAGATCTTCACAGAGACTTGAAGGACCAGGTTAGGACAGATCTTCACAGAGACTTGAAGGACCAGGTTAGGTCAGATCTTCACAGAGACTTGAAGAACCAGGTTAGGTCAGGTCTTCACAGAGACTTGAAGGACCAGGTTACGACAGATCTTCACAGAGACTTGAAGGACCAGGTTAGGTCAGATCTTCACAGAGACTTGAAGAACCAGGTTAGGTCAGATCTTCACAGAGACTTGAAGGACCAGGTTATGACAGATCTTCATAGAGTCTTGAAGGACCAGGTTAGGACAGATCTTCACAGAGACTTGAAGGACCAGGTTAGGACACATCTTCACAGAGACTTGAAGGACCAGGTTAGGACACATCTTCACAGAGATTTGAAGGACCAGGTTAGGACACATCTTCACAGAGACTTAAAAGACCAGGTTAGGACAGATCTTCACAGAGACTTGAAGGACCAGGTTAGGACACATCTTCACAGAGACTTAAAGGACCAGGTTAGGACAGATCTTCACAGAGACTTGAAGGACTAGGTTAGGACAGATCTTCACAGAGATTTGAAGGACCAGGTTAGGACAGATCTTCACAGAGATTTGAAGGACCAGGTTAGGACAGATCTTCACAGAGACTTGAAGGACCAGGTTAGGACAGATCTTCACAGAGATTTGGAGAACCACATTAGGGGCAGATCTTCATGTATTTTGCGTGTTGAGCTAGCTGAAGTGGTAAATCCAGAAGAACCCCAATCTTGGTGGTCCTCCTTGCTTTATTCATTTATTAGATTTCTTATCCCACCATTTTCACTTTATAAGTTAATCAAGATAGCGAACATACCTAACACTCCTTCCTCCTATTTTCCTCGCAACAACAGTCCTGTGAGGTGGGTTGGGTTGAGAGAGAGAGAGACTGGCCCAAAGTCAGCCAGCTTTTATGTCTAACGTGGGACAAGAACTCATGTTTCCTGGTGATTGGCCCAAAATCACTCAGTTGGCTTTCCTGGCTAAGGCAGGACTAGAACTCACTGTCTCCTGGTGATTGGTCCAAAGTCACCCAGCTGGCTTTCCTGCCTAAAGTTGAACTAGAACTCACCATCTCCTGATGATTGGCCCAAAGTTACTGAGTTGACTTTCATGTCAAAGGCGGGACTAGAATTCACCGTCTCCTGGCGATTGGCCCAAAATCACCCAGCTGGCTTTCCTGCCTAAGTCGGGACTAGAACTCACCATCTCCTGGTTTTTAAGCCAGCATCTTAATCATTACAGGATTAGGAAGTGTGCCAGCTGAGCTAAAGTAAAGCCATCCAAACTCCTCTTGTTTCCTCTACACAAACAGCACCTCTGTCAACTGAGCTTTTTTTATCTGGCCAGGAGGAAATGCAGGAAATTTGAATTTCTCTCTCTCTATCTCCAATTTTCCTTATCTGAAAGCCCCAGCTCCATCCCAGCTCAAAGCTAAATATTTTTTTTAAAAAAATATTCTGACGGGATCCAAGTCCTGTTGCGGGAAACGAGCCGGAGACAAATAGAGCATTTCTCAATCCTTCTTGAAAATGGTGTTGACTTTGGACCTGTCTGAGCAAACGGCCACGTCATTGACAAGTCCTTGACTTACAACAGCCGAGCCGGATGTAAACCACAATGATTCATGTCCTCCTTCGCACACAGGTCTCCTTGAGCCTTTTCTGTTTTAACAAAAACCTGGATCCAGGTCAAGGGAGACTTACTAGGCCAGTGTTTCTCAACCTTGGAAGCTTGATGATGGGTGGACTTCAACTCCCAGAATCCCCCAGCCAGCGTTGCTGGCTGGGGAATTCTGGGAGTTGAAGTCCACCCATCTTCAAGCTTCCAAGGTTGAGAAACACTATACTAGGCAGTCCTCAAAGTATGACCACAATTTAGAGCAGAATTGTCATGGCGAAGCGAGGCAGCCGTGAAGCGAGTTTTGCTTCATTTTACGACCTTCTTTTTTTTTTTGCATGGTTGTTAGGCAAATCGCTTGCAGTCGTTAAGCGAGTAACGGGGCTGTTAAGTGAATCCGGCTTCCCCATGGACATTGCTTGTCAGGAGGTCTCTCCAAAGAGGATCACGTGATCGCTGGACATTCAGTCAGAACGGAAGAAGCATCTTGGATGAGAAGCAAAATTTCTTCCCAGTCCAGTTGCCTCTTAAAACAAAGCATCTTTGGGATTTTGTGGACATCCTAATGGAGAACCGATTTCTGTAGAAGCTCTGATCTGGCGGTGGGGTGGACAACTCCTAAAATAAGTTTGCTCTTCTTTGCTTCCTCTTGAAGGGCTGGTGACAGATCTTCCATTTCCCCAAAATTTCCAATTCTCAAAACATCGAAGTTCTGCTTTCATCTTTGGTAGAACTGTTGCGTTTGACGATTCGTAGGAAATACGTCCTGCGGCTTCGTGATTGAATTTTAACGCTAGCCTTAATTCCACATATCTGCTTCTGTTGGTATCAATGGGTTCCTTTCAGAGAGAGAGAGAGAGAGAAAAAAATAAAGGAGGAAAGGGAGGATTAAATCTTTCTTAAGAGAGATCAGGAGAATTAACGCTGCGGTCAGAAACAGAAGTGTTTTCAACATCAGCCAAGGAGGGAAAAAAAACTCATTTTTCCTCCCCTGCTTTAAAAGCAACCACTTTCCTCCCGTAGAGTCGGTGAGGGAATGAAGAGGAAACATTTGCCCCAATCCAGGTAGTCCTCGTCTTAGGACAGTGACCGTCATAAAGCGAGCCACCCATGTGACCGACCTGATCTTACCACCTTTTCTGCAGCAGTCATTAAACGAACCCATAATTCTCTATGGCATGATGAGTCCCCAAACCTGGGCCACGGCATTATCATTATTATTATTATTATTATTATTATTATTATTATTATTATTATTATTTATTGAATTTCTATACCGCCCTACTCTCGAAGGACTCAGGGCGGTGAACAGCCATGGAATAAAACACATACATATACAAAATTTAAAATCGAATAAAATGAATTAAATAAATTTGGCTGAATTAATATCCATAATTTAAAATACCCATATTTTAAATATGGCATTTTCTGCATGCCAGAAAGCAAGCTGCACAAGCAAGTTTTAATCTTATTTTAAATTTAGTTTTTAATTTTTTACAGAATGATGGACAGGTGTGTATCCCAAGCGTGTTTAAAACTCATTTGCTGATGATTGACCCACTAAATTGGAAGCGGGTTCCAAGCCTCAACTGCTCTTTCTGTGAAATCAAACTTTGTATGTTAAATATTCAGAGGTTCGAGAGAACTTCTAGCTAAGATTCTGTACAGTTCAGAGAACCCGCAAATCCCACTCCTGTCTGGCCCCGCCCACCTGACCCCGCCCCTCGCAGGAGTCCCACGCGGCCCGTTTTGGACGCAGGTAAGTGCAGGGCGTGTGCAGAGGCTCGGGGAAGGTGAAAAACAGGCCTACCAGAAATTTGGGAAGGCCGGAAACGGGCCATTTCTGGCCTCCGGAGGGCCTCCGAAGCCTGGGGAGGCCGTTTTCGTCCTCCCGGAGGCTCAAGGAAAGCCTCCAGAGCCTGGGGAGGGCAAAAATGCCCCCCCTCACAGTGGTGCAAGAGGCTGACTAGGCCACGCCCACCATGGCCACGCCCACCCAGCAACTGGGCAGAGAACCGGTTGCTAAAATTTTTGAAGCCCACGCCTGCACATATTCCATTTCTATGTTGAACAGTGTGTAAACTTCATCATCATAACTGTTACCATCATATATACATAAACAATAATATATGCAATAATATCAATCGTTGTTGAAAAGTTTACTATCTTCCATTATAGTATCGATTATACAACCATCAAAATATTTACTCATCGTTTTTTCTTTCTCATGTAGTCCATATTTCACATGAATCCACTCCTCTAACCCAGTGGTGAAATCCTTTTTTTTTTTACTACCGGTTCTGTGGGCGTGGCTTGGTGGGCGTGGTGTGGCTTGGTAGGCGTGGCTTGGTGGGCATGGCAGGAGAAGGATAGTGCAAAATCCCCATTCCCTCCCCACTCCAGGGGGAAAGGATACTGCAAAATCCCCATTCCCACCCAACTCCTGGTAGAAGGATACTGCAAAATCTCCATTCCCATTCCACTCCAGGCAGAAGGATATTGCAAAATCTCCATTCCCTCCCCACTCCAGGGGAAGGATACTGCAAAATCCCCATTCCATCCCCATTCCAGGGGGAAGGATACTGCAAAATCTCCATTCCCACTCCACTCCAGGGGAAGGATACTGCAAAATCCCCATTCCCTCCCCACTCCAGGGGAAGGATACTGCAAAATCCCCATTCACTCCCCACTCCAGGGGGAAAGGATACTGCAAAATCTACATTCCCACTCCACTCCAGGCAGATCGATACTGCAAAATCTCCATTCCCACCCCACTCCAGGCAGAAGGATACTGCAAAATCTCCATTCCCTCCCTACTCCAGGGGAAGGATACTGCAAAATCTCCATTCCCTCCCTACTCCAGGAGGAAGGATATTGCAAAATCCCCATTCCCACTCCACTCCAGGAGGATACTGCAAAATCTCCATTCCCACCCCACTCTGGGGCCAGCCAGAGGTGGTATTTGCTGGTTCTCCGAACTGCTCAAAATTTCCGCTACCGGTTCTCCAGAACCTGTCCGAACCTGCTGGATTTCACCCCTCCTGTAACCTCAGTATCTGTCACTTAACCATTTGTAGAATTGTTCCCATGTTATAAAATACTCCAAGTCTTCTTTTCCTTTGATTTTTAGGGTTAAACCAATGCATTTCTGCACATCCCAGAATTATTATTTTTTTTATTATAATATCATCTGTAGGAGTTTCTGGATTTTTCCAGTATTGTGCATATACAATCCTAGCTGCTGTTAGGATATGTAAAATTAAAAATATGTGTTACTCCTATTGTAGTTTTCTGGAAGCATGCCCAACAGCAATGTCTCAGGTTTTAAATCTTCACGGGAAATCAAACTTTCTAACATGACTTTTGAACTTCCCTTTTGTCGGTTGGAGGTTGCTCTTGATTTTTGCTTAATATTGGGGATGGGAAAAAAAAAAAACCTGTCTTCTGGAACTTAATTCACACCCTTTTTCCCTCTTCCTTTTCGTGTTTCGACGTCATTGCAAAAAACAAACCCGCGTTTGTCTGGAAAGCAAGTCTCCTCATGCAAAAAGTTCGAATCCGCTTAACCCGTTTGCTTTGCTAACGGAGATAAAATACCAAAGCTGTTGAAAACTCTGTTGCCTGTTTTTTACGAGATGGGTAAAGTTACTAAACCACGGATGACAACATCTGTGCTGGTTCTTGTCCAAAAATTTTGCTTAGCTCACATGAAAAGGGCCACACCCGTTGCGCGCTTATCGACAGAAGGCAGAAAAAGCTGCCAAGCTTCCAATTTTATTCCCAGCCTGGATCTTCAAATGGAGAAGGAGGGGAAAAAAAACCTCACTTGACAATGCACGACTCCAAATTTAGAATAGAATCACGGAGTTGGAAGGGACCTTGGAGGTCTTCTAGTCCAACCCCCTGCCCAGGCAGGAAACCTTACACCACTTCAGACAAATTGATATCCAACATCTTCTTAAAACCTTCCAGTGTTGGAGCATTCACAACTTCTGGTGGCAAGGAGTTCCACTGGTTAATTGTTCTAACTATCAGGAAATTTCTCCTTAGTTCTAAGTTGCTTTGCTCCTTGATTAGTTTCCACCCATTGCTTCTTGTCCTGCCTTCAGGTGCTTTGGAGAATAGCTTGACTGCCTCTTCTTTGGGGCAGCCCCTGAGATACTGGAAGACGGCTATCATGTCTCCCCTAGTCCTTCACTTCATTAAACTAGACATTCCCAATTTCTGCAACCGTTCTTCATATGTTTTAGCCTCCAGTCCCTTAATCATCTTCGTTGCTCTTCTCTGCACTCTTTCCAGAGTCTCCACATCTTTTTTACATCGTGGCGACCAAAACTGGATGCAGGATTCCAAGTGTGGCCTTACCAAAGCATTATAAAGTGATGTTAAACACGTCAAATGATTTTGATTCTATCCCTCTGTTGATGCAGCCTAGAACTGTGTTGGCTTTTTTGGCAGCTGCTGCTGCACACAGCTGGCTCCTATCTAAATGATTGTCCACTAGGACTCCAAGATCCCCTTCATTTGGAGAAGCACTTTTACATTTCAAACAGTTCTGCAAAGAAAAAAAGAACAGAAAACCGAAGAAAGAAATAGGAGGAAGTATATGTGTGTGTGTGTGTGTTTGCTTTTGTGTGTGGCTTTGGGATTTTCCCCGTTATTTAATCTCTGAATTCCTCTGCCTGGGATTCTGGCTGGAATATAGAAACTTTATAAGGGAGAATTTAAACATTTGGTACTATATATATTAATTTTAACGAGGGAATGCATTTTGTTATATTTAAGTTACGGTTCTCTCCACAAATGCTTCTGAACTTGCTCGAGAGTCATGATTTAACCTGATTTTAATTAGTTTTTTTTTTTTAAAGATTGCACAGGTAGTCCTCGATTTGCAATCATTCATTTAGTGACCATTCCAAGTCGCGGCAGCACTGAAAAAGTGACTTATGTCTGGTTTTTCTTACGTCTTACGTCTCCTGCGGCATCCCCGTGGTCACATGACTAAATTCGGGCGCTTGGCAACTGGCTCATATCAATCAATCAAAATAGGAGGGACCTTGGAGGTCTTCCAGACCTACCCCCTGTGCAAGCAGGAGACCCTCTACCATTTCAGACAAATGGTTGTCCTTAAAAACGTCCAGTGTTGGAGCATTCACAACTTCTGGTGGCAAGTTGTTCCACTGGTTAATGGTCCTCACTGTCAGGAAGTTTCTCCTTAATTCCAAGTTGCTTCTCTCCTTGATTAGTTTCCATCCATTCCTTCTTGTCCTGCCTTCAGGGGCTTTGGAGAATAAATGGACCCCCTCCTCTTCTTTGGGGCAGCCCCTCAAATATTGGAAGACTGCCATCATGTCACTCCTAGTCCTTCTATTCACTAGACTAGACATACCTAATTCCTGGAACCGTTCTTCGTATGTTTTAGCCTCCAGTCCCCTAATCATCTTCGTTGCTCTTCTCTGCACTTTTTCCAAAGTCTCAACATCTTTTTTGTAATGTGGTGAGCATAACTGGATGCAGCGTTCCAGGTATGGTCTTACATTACAGAACATTATATTATATTCCGGGATGCGGTGGCTCAGTGAGTAAGGCGCTGAGCTTGTCGATCGAAAGGTCGGCAGTTCAGCGGTTCGAGTCCCTAGTGCTGCGTAATGGGGTGAGCTCCTGTTACTTGTCTCAGCTTCTGCCAACCTAGCAGTTCGAAAGCAGGTAAAAAATGCAAGGAGAAAAATAGGGACCACCTTTGGTGGGAAGGGAACAGCGTTCTGTGCGCCTTTGGCGTTGAGTCATGCCGGCCACATGACCACGGAGACGTCTTCGGACAGCGCTGGCTCTTTGGCTTTGAAACAGAGATGAGCACCGCCCCCTAGAGTCAGGAACGACTAGCACATATGTCCAAGGGAACCTTTACCTTTTTATATTATATTCCCGCGTCCCGTGGTCATGTGATCCTCTTTTGCAACCTTCTGACAAGCAAAGCCAGATTCACTTAACAACCATGTTATTAACTGCTGTGATTCACTTAACAACTGTGGCAGGAAGGGTCGTAGAGTGGGGCAAACCTCACTTAACGACTTTCTTGCTTAGCCATGGAAATTTTGGGCTCAGCTGTGCTCCTAAGGCCGACGACAACCTATATATTTGAACACATTCACAAATGTGTATGAATTGCCTTCCCACATGATAAATTTGGTTGTGCTAACTGTGGTTAGTTTTGTGTGGTGTTGTGATGTGTCGCACGATCAGAGGCAAAATGTTTTCAACACCGCAAAATCTGTCCGAACAGCTGCATGAGGTTAGATTGTTGTGATTTGTCTTAGTGCTGTGTTAGTACAGTTCATTACAAATGAACGGTGGACAAATGCACAATTATTTTGCACTTGGAGAGCATCAAGAATATTTGGGAGGAAACTTAAACCAGATGTTTCCCCCAGATGTTTTGTGGTGAGGAGGTGGAAATCAGATTCACCCTTAAACAACAGGATATGAAATTAATATAGAATAGAATAGAATAGAATAGAATAGAATAGAATAGAATAGAATAGAATAGAATAGAATAGAATAGAATAGAATAGAAATGGAAAAGGAAAGGAAGGGACAAGAAGAGTAGAGAAGAGGAGAAGAGAAGAGGAGAGAAGAGGAGAAGAGGAGAGGAGAGGAGAGGAGAGGAGAGGAGAGGAGAGAATGAAATAGGAATAGAATAGAATAGAATAGAATAGAATAGAATAGAATAGAATAGAATAGAATAGAATAGAATAGAATAGAAATGGAAAAGGAAAGGAAGGGACAAGAAGAGTAGAGAAGAGGAGAAGAGAAGAGGAGAGAAGAGGAGAAGAGGAGAGGAGAGGAGAGGAGAGGAGAGGAGAGGAGAGGAGAGGAGAGAATGAAATAGGAATAGAATAGAATAGAATAGAATAGAATAGAATAGAATAGAATAGAATAGAAATGGAAAAGGAAAGGAAGGGACAAGAAGAGTAGAGAAGAGGAGAAGAGAAGAGGAGAGAAGAGGAGAAGAGGAGAGGAGAGGAGAGGAGAGGAGAGGAGAGGAGAGGAGAGGAGAGAATGAAATAGGAATAGAATAGAATAGAATAGAATAGAATAGAATAGAATAGAATAGAATAGAAATGGAAAAGGAAAGGAAGGGACAAGAAGAGTAGAGAAGAGGAGAAGAGAAGAGGAGAGGAGAGGAGAGGAGAGGAGAGGAGAGAAGAGAAGAGAAGAGAAGAGAAGAGAAGAGAAGAGAAGAGAAGAGAAGAGAATGAAATAGGAATAGAATAGAATAGAAAATAGAATAGAATAGAATAGAATAGAATAGAATAGAATAGAATAGAATAGAATAGAATAACAGAGTTGGAAGGGACCTTGGAGGTCTTCTAGTCCAGCCCCCTGCTCAAGCAGGAGAACCTATACCATTTCAGACAAGTGACCGTCCAGTCTCTTCTTAAAAACTTCCAATGATGGAGCGCCCACGATTTCTGGTGGCAAGCTGTTCCACTGGCTAATTGTCCTCACTAATAGGAAGTTTCTCCTTAATTCCAGGTTGCTTCTCTCCTCGGTTAGTTTCCATCCGTTGTTCCTTGTTTCTCATTCATTGCTTCGAGATTGCATTTGCAAAAGGCAGGTTGACTTGGAACAGCTGGTACAACAATGTTTTTAAAACCATCCAATGTAAAAAAAGATGTGGGGACTCTAAGAAAGAGTGCAGAGAAGAGCAACAAAGAGGATGAGGGGGCTGGAGGTTAAAACATATGAAGAACGGTTGCAGAAATTGGGTATGTCTAGTTTAATGAAAAGGAGGACTAGGGGAGACATGATAGCAGTCTTCCAGTATCTCAGGGGCTGCCCCAAAGAAGAGGGAGTCAAGGTGTTCTCCAAAGCACCAGAAGACAAGACAAAAATGGATGGAAACTAATCAAGGAGAGAAACAACCTAGAACTAAGGAGAAATTTCCTGACAGTGAGAACAATTAATCAGTGGAACGACTTGCCACCAGAAGTTGTAAATGCTCCAACACTGGAAGTTTTTAAGAAAAAACTGGACATCCATCTCTCTGAAATGGTATAGGCTTTCCTGCTCGAGCACGGGGGTTGGACTAGAAGACCTCCAAGGTCCCTTCGTTACTCTGAATTCTGAATTGAACTTTCACATCGGCCACTCCCAGATTCCTTGGGAAGGATTCGAGAGGTTAAAAAAAAACACCTGATCCAATCTAACTATCTCTTTGACTGTCTGACGAATCATGATAGTTAAAATTATTATTATTATTATTATTATTATTATTATTATTATTATTATTAGTTAATCTTTAGTGAGATTCGCAGCCTTTGAGGCTGGTTAATAGCTCAGCAGCTCGAGTCCTAACCAAGGATCTAGGAACTGTTAAGGTATATTATTATTATTATTATTTATTGGTTAATCTTTAGTGAGATTCGCAGCCTTTGAGGCTGGTTAATGGCTCAGCAGCTCGAGTCCTAACCAAGGACCTAGGAACTGTTAAGGTATCTTCGGAGGATGTAAACTGTTCCAAGTAAGGTGATTTTTTGTAGAGTCAAAATGTTCAAGTCCGGCAAATTTAGAATTTCTAAATAGCGGGGTAGCCCTTTGGGTATTGCTCCGAGGGCTCCAATTACAATCGGGACAACACACGATTTCTTTTTCCACAGTTGCTCAACTTCAATTCAAATTCAAATTCAAATTCAAATTCAAATTCAATTTCAATTATTATTATTATTATTATTATTATTATTATTATTATTATTATTATTATTATCTGAGTCTAGAGAGAATTCTATCTTCCCAGAGGAAATTCTAATTTATGGCTTATGTTTTCCATTTCCGATTTCAAGGTTAAGCGATAAAACAGAGGCAATCAAGGCTCATTTTAGTAACATTTCTGAAATTCAGATGAGGTCGTAGACTTCGTGCCCTGAATGAACAATGAGAGATTCCAGTCAGCCATTCAAAAAGTGGGTATTTTCCTCAGAAAACTATTTTCATACGGAAGTTCCAGGAAATTGCTTCCTATATCCTTGCTAGTCAGATCTGAAGGAAGATGTTACGACCTTGATTATGACCCTAATTGTGCCCAAAAACAGTGACTTATGACCAGTTTTCACACTTATGACCGTTGCAGCATCCCCATGATGACGTGATCAAAATTCAAATGCTTGGCAACTGGCATGTACTTATGACGGTTGCATGGTCCCGGGGTCATGTTATCGGTTGGTTCCTGAGAAGCAAAGTCAATGGGAGAGCTGGATTTGCTTAGTGACTACAGTGGTTCGCTTAACAACGGTGGCCCAAAAGGTCGTGAAATGGGGCAAAGCGCGGTGAGCAACTGCCTTGCTTAACATGAATGAAATTTTGGACTCCGTTGCGGTCGTAGCTTGAGGACTACCTGTACTGTAAATGAAATGAATGAGCAAATAAATAACGTTGGGCTTTGAGAATCTACATATTTATTTATTTAATTCATATCCCGCCTTTCTTATTTTTTTTTAAACAACTCGAGGCGGCGAACATATCTAATTCCTCCTATTTTCCTGACAACAAGAAGCCTGTGAGGTGGGTTGGATTGAGAGAGAATCACTAGCCTAAAGTCACCCAACCGGCTTTCATGGCTAATGCAGGACTAGAACTCCCTATCTCCTGGTGATTGGCCCAAAGTCACCTAGCCAGCTTTCATATTTAAAGTGGGACTAGAACTCACCATCTCCTGGGTGATTGGCCAATGGTCACTCAGCTGGCTTTCATACCTAAGGCAGGACTAGAACTCACTGTCTCCTGGTGATTGGCCCAAAGTTACCCAGCTGGCTTTCATGGCTAAAGCAAGACTAGAACTCACCATCTCCTGGTGATTGGCCCACAGTCACCCAGTTCTCTTTCATTCCTAAAGCAGGACTAGAACTCACTGTCTGCTGGTGACTGGCCCAAAGTCACCTAGCCAGCTTTCATATTTAAAGTGGGACTAGAACTCACCATCTCCTGGTGATTGGCCAATGGTCACTCAGCTGGCTTTCATGCCTAAGGCAGGACTAGAACTCACTGTCTCCTGGTGATTGGCCCAAAGTTACCCAGCCAGCTTTCATATTTAAGGCGGGACTAGAACTCACCGACTCCTGGTGATTGGCCCCAAATCACCCAGCTGGCTTTCATGGCTAAAGCAGGACTAGAACTTACCATCTCCTGGTGATTGGCCCACGGTCACCCAGCTGGCTTTCATGGCTAAAGCAAGACTAGAACTCACTATCTCCTGGTGATTGGCCTAAAGTCACCCAGCTGCCTTTCATGCCTAAGGCAGGACTAGAACTCACCGTCTCCTGGTGATTGGCCCAAAGTCACCCAGCTTTCTTTCATGCCTAAGGTGGGACTAGAACTCACCATCTCCTGGGTGATTGGCCAATGGTCACTCAGCTGGCTTTCATTCCTAAAGCAGGACTAGAACTTACTGTCTCCTGGTGATTTGCCCAAAGTCACCCAGCCAGCTTTCATATTTAAGGCAGGACTATAACTCACCATCTCCTGGTGATTGGCCCAAAGTCACCCAGCTGGCTTTCATGGCTAAATCAAGACTAGAAGTCACTATCTCCTGGTGATTGGCCTAAAGTCACCCAGCTGCCTTTCATGCCTAAGACAGGACTAGAACTCACCGTCTCCTGGTGATTGGCCCAAAGTCACCCAGCTTTCTTTCATGCCTAAGGTGGGACTAGAACTCACCGTCTCCTGGTGATTTGCCCACAGTCACCCACCCAGCTTTCAGACCTACGGTGGGACTAGAACTCCCAGTCTTCCCAGTTTTTCGCCTGGTACCTTCACCAATAGATCAAACAGGTTCTAATTTGGTCCAATTCAATCTCAGATTTAGCTGTGACGCAATGCGGGAGAAAGGCCCATTGTGTTTCTCATGGAAATAGCCGCTTGGGGGATAGAGTGTCCTTGAACAAATCGTTTGCCTGTGTGCTTTACAGAAAATACCCAACAGTCCTCCATCAATCAATCAGATGAAAAAGAATTTGCTTTTGAAATGTATCAGAGAGGATTTCCTTCGCCGTAAATCAAGAGGGGGCATCTTGGCTCTTTTTTTAGCTATCGGGTGGCCAAATCGTTGGTGTAAATATTCCGCTTTTCATCAACCCTTGGGCTCTGCGATCTCCCTGGTTTCCTACATTTAAATCCCAACAGAAGCCATAATTTTACTCCGCTGAGGAAAATCCGAGCAATTGCTTGGCTTCTAAACATGTACCAAAAATAGCCAAACAGAATAAAGAGTTGGAAGGGACCTTGGAGGTCTTCTAGTCCAGTCCCCCAATACATTTGACACAAATGGTTGTCCAGTCTCTTCTTGAAAACCTCCAGTGATGATGCACTCACAACTTCTGGTGGCAAGTTGTTCCACTGGTTAATTGTCCTCACTGTCAGGAAATCTCTCCTGAGTTCCAGGTTGCTTCTCTCCTTGATTAGTTTCCACCCGTTGCTTCTTCTCCTGCCTTCAGGGGCTTTGGAGAAGAGGTTGACCCCCTCCTCTTCTTTCTGGCAGCCCCTCAAATATTGGACGACTGCTATTTATTTGTTTATTTTATTTTATTATATTTCTATACCGCCCTTCTCCTGAGGGACTCAGGGCGGTGTACAGCCAGGATAAAACAAAGCATATAAAATTTAAAAACATTTTAAAAAACAATTAAATAATTTTGGCCCGAATTTAAAACAACCCAATTAAAACCGAAATTAATAATTAATAATAATAATAATAATAATAATAATAATAATAATAATAATAATAATAATAATAATAATAATAATAATTTTATTTCTATACCACCCTTCTCCCGAAGGACTCAGGGCGGTGTACAGCCCATTTAAAAACACAAGACAAAACAGTGATTAAAATTTAAAATGATTAAATAGATTTGGCTCAATTTAAAACCCCAGAAATTTAAAATACCCCAATTTAAAACTAATATGTTAAAAACTGAGAGGATGGGATCCTCTATCATGTCACCCCAAGACAAGTCCTTCTTTTCATTAAACTAGACATCCCCAATTCCACCAAAACGTACTTTATTGTTTGATGGGTTTTTCTACAGGTAATCCTCAATTTACAACCATTGTTTTAGTGGAAAAAGTGACTTATGACTTCCTATTAAAAGCAAAGAAGAACTGAATTTAAGAAGAGACTGGGCAGTGCCATTTGTCTGGAACCGTATAGGGCCGTGATGGCGAACCTATGGCACGCGTGCCACAGGTGGCACACGGAGCCATAGCAGTGGACATGCGAGTGTTGCCCTAGCTCAGCTCCGGCACGCATGCGCGCACTGGCCAGCTGATTTTTGGGCCTTCTGGGGCCACCAGAAGTCGGGAACTGAGCCATTTCCAGCCGCCGGAGCGGCTCTGGGGAGGAAGGTCATTTTCGCCCTCCCCAGGCTCCTAGAAAGGCTCTGGAGCCTGGGGAAGAGTGAAAAACGGGCCTTGCAGTCCCACCAGAAGCCGGCAAATGGGATGTTTCGGGTCTCTGGAAGGGTGAGGAAGGCCGTTTTTGCTCTCCCCAGGCTCCTAGAAAGGCTCTGGAGCCTGGGGAGGGCAAAAAAAACAGGCCTACCGGGCCCACCGGGCCATCACGTGCCAAAAGCGGGTGGAGCGGGGTGGGGTCGCACACGCATGAGCGGGGCGCATTGAATTATGGGTGTGGGCACGCATGCCCACGACCCCCCCCGCACTCCCCCTGCTTTTGGCACGCGACGGCAAAAAGGTTAGCCATCCCTGGTATAGGGTTTCCTGCTCGAGCAGTGGGGTTGGACTAGAAGACCTCTGAGGTCCCTTCCAATCCTGTTATTCTGAATTCTGTACAGGCAGTCACTGACTTACGACCACAACTGAGCCCAAATTTTCTGTTGCTAAGTGAGCGTTGTTAAGTGAGGTTTGCCCTGTTTTACAACCTTTCTTTCCACCGTTGTTAAGGGAACCACTGCAGTTGTTAGTGTAGTGACTGTTACAACGGCACTGAGAGTGTGACTGATGACAGTTTTTCACACTTACGACCTTTGCAGCATCCTCCCAACCTCCAGTCCCGTGATCAAAATTCACTTGGCACCTGCCTCATATTTATGACGGTCGCAGTGTCCCGGAGTCCTGCGATCCCCTTTTGCTCTGCCCCAGCTACGGACCCCAAAGAACGCAGCACACACAAAGTCCGTACAAACCTTCGTTTACTAATTAAGGACTACTAATGAGTTTTTCTTAGTAGTTGTTCGAACACAAGTACAGTTTAGGTACGAGTCCTTCGGGAGAGGGACGGTATATAAATATAAACAATATAATATATATATATTAAATCAGTCTTTTCTGAACAAGGGCTGTTAATTTAATTTCATTAACATCCGACAAGAATCCAAAGAATAATAACTCAATTCTGAGAGAAAGTATTTCAGATAACTGTAATCTTACTGTGGTTGGCAGAATGCCCAGAAGCAATTTGCAGGAAAACTGATAAGAGAGAAACAAGAGCCGAATCAAACGTTTCTGCAATCAAGACGCGAAGGAATATGAATGAAGTTGTTTCCTGCAAATTGCATCAGTTGTCGTCCTTCCTTAAATAGGCTAGGGGAGTGGCCAATTAGCCCCAAGCCTTACTCTCGAGGAGACCTCCTCCTGAGGAGCCACTCCTGCCTTTTAACAGCTTTGCGCGCCCATGCATCGAGAAGAGGCTCCTCCTCTTCTTCCTCTTCACTTAAGGGAGCTTCTGGAGGTTCTGAAGGCCCTGGCTGAATCCCCGCCTCTGGTACCCTATCTTCTCCAGCCTCCTCACTGTCCGACTCGAGTGCCAGCTGCACAAACTGCTGGCGCAGCACCACACCAGCCTCCTCACTGTCGGAATCGGCTACTAGCTGCACAGGCCGCTGATGGGCCACAACACTGACAAGCAAAGTCAATGGGGAAGCCAGATTGACTTAACAGCCGTGTTACTAATTTAACCGTTGCAGTGATTCACTTAACAACGGTGGCAAGAAAGTTCGCAAAACGGGGCAAAGCTCACTTAACAAGCGTCTCGCTTAGCAACAGAAATGTTGGGCTCATTTGTGGTCATAAATGAAGGATTATCTTCAGCGGTGGGTTTCGCTTATTCTTACCGCCAGTTCGCCCCGTGTGCACGCTCTCTTCGTGCGCGTGCCTTCTGTGCATGCGGCCGGCCTCTTTTTTTTTTCTTTTAAACATTTGCATTTTTTTCTCATTTGAGTTTTATTGGGTTTTAACAATTAAACGATTCTTATTCAACTCTTGAGCATGACTGTGACCATTTACATATCATCGCACTAATGCTCTCCTGTACTCTATATAATTTTACAAAATCTACTATCTGTTATTTCCCTTTTTTTTTCTATCTTCGATCCAATTATACTATTTCTCCCATATTACGTAAAAGTCTGAATCCATCTGTCCTTTCAGTTCCAATGTCATTTTATCCATCTCGGCGCAATCTAATATCTTTCTAATTATTAGATCTTCAGAGGGTGTGTTCGAACTTCTCCAACATTGCACAAATGCCAATCTTGCCGCTGTTGTCATATGTAGAATAATATATGTCGTCGTTTTTTCATATTTCTTTTTCATTATTCCTAGAAGAAACAATTCTAGGAACGGAATTCTATTCCGGACGGCTCCTGATCTCCACTCCTTCCATTGGGACTTGAAGACTTGGCTTTTCAAACAAATAGGCTGAGACTGATTCCGGGCTTTATTATTTACTACTAATTAATTATTTGGATTAAATTATGATTTTATTGTACTTGTTTCTTAACTTGTGTTCGCCGCCCTGAGTCCTTCGGGAGAATGGCGGCATATAAATACATTTAATAAATAAATAAATAATTCTGGTGTATATTCTATCTGGAAGCCTGTTACTTCGTGTATCCAATTATGTATTCTCATCCAATATTTTTTTTTCTTTCGGAGCGTAACCACCATGTGTGAAAGAAGGTGCCGTGCTTTTGTCCACATTTCCAGCAGTTGGGGTTTAAATTTGGATATATTTTTGCCAATCTAGAGGGTGCCAAGTACCAAGGGTAAAACATTTTATATTGATTTTTATATTTTGCCGATCTGGTTAATTTATAATTGCGTGCCTTCCACGTATGCGCCCAGCCTCAAAAACGCAGCTAAATAGGACGGCATTACACTGGGGTGGTTGGGCGGCCACCTGAAAATCGCCGCTACAGTTTCGCATGAATTGGTACGAAGCGGCTGAATCCCACCTCTGATTACCTTATACATTTATCGTATAATGGTGTTGAGAGAAGACAACCCAGAGTTTGCAAAACAGATTTTTTTTCCTTTTTAACCATTCCAGGAAATCAGGGTGAGGAAAAAAAATGGCTCAGTTTTGAATCCAGAAAGAAATACCTGCTGCCTTTTTAAGTTTAAGTTTATTTTATTCGTCAAGCATATATGAGATAACAGGTAACAGTATAAACATAATTTGAATACATGAAAAGAGTCAGTAAAAAGGAATATTAGGACAGGGACGGTAGGCACGCTGGTGTACTTATGCACACCTCTTGCAGACCTCTTAGGAATGGGATGAGGTCCACAGTAGACAGTCTAAGGTTAAAGTTTTGGGATTTGGGGAAGAAACCACAGAGTCAGGTAGTGCATTCCAGGCATTGACCACTCTGTTGCTGAAGTCGTATTTTCTGCAATCGAGTTTGGAGCGGTTTACCTTGAGTTTGTATCTATTATTTGCTCGTGTATTGTTGTGGTTGAAGCTGAAGTAGTCATTGATAGGTAGGACGTTGTAGCAGATAATTTTATGTACTATGCTTAGGTCATACTGAAGTCGGCGTAGTTCTAAGTTGTCTAAGCCCAAAATTTGGAGTCTGGTAGCAGAAGGTATTTTATTGCGGTTAGAGGAATGGAGGACTCTTCTCGTAAAATATCTCCGGACTGTCTCGATTGTATTTATGTCCGATATGCAAGCTACTTAATGCAAGAAGCCTTGTAAATAAAATACCTGAATTCCTCCTCTTACTAAATACGGCTATATTCGACATTATATTTGTTTGTGAAACTTGGCTGAATAAATCCCTCCCTGACTCCATTACTACAGTAAGAGATTATCATGTTTACCGGTCAGATCGTGAAATCCGTAGAGGAGGAGGTGTTGTTATCTTCTCCAAAAAGTCCCTACATTTAAAAAATATTCAAGTTACACGCGAACTTGCTCTTCCTGAGACCATCGTCTGCCACCTGTCCTTAAATACCACATTTCGATTCTTACTTTGTTACAGAGCTCCAGATGTTCTGTCCCGGCTACGGACCCCAAAGAATACAGCACCCACAAAGTTTGTATAAAACTTAATTTACTAAAATAACTTAGTTTTTTTCAAAACAAAGGCTGTTAATTAACTTTCTTAACAGCCTACAAGAAACCAAAGATAAAGTAATCACAATCTCACTATGGGTGGCAAAAAGCCCAGAAGCAATTTGCAGAGAATCCAGAGACGAAGGAGAGTGAACTAAAGTTGTTCCCTACAACTTACTTCAGTCGGAGTTCCTGCTTAAATAGGCTAAGGGAGTGGCCAATTAGCCCCAAGCCTTACTCTCGAGGAGACCTCCTCCTGAGGAGCCACTCCTGCCTTTTGGCAGCTCTGCGCACCCGTGCATCGAGAAGAGGCTCCTCCTCTTCGTCCTCTTCACTTATGGGAGCTTCTAGAGGTTCTGAAGGCCTCGGGCACCACATCTTCTCCAGCCTCCTCATTGTCTGACTCAAGTGCCAGCTGCACAGGCTGCTGGCGCAGCATCACACCAGCCTCCTCGCTGTCAGAATCAGCTACAATCCGCACAGGCCGCTGATGGGCCACAACAATTACGACGTCGAACATGCGAACAAGTTAACTTCACTACTGACCTGGGCAGCTTCCTGCCCACACCTAATCATCTTTCTTTGCCATTTCCTCGTTGTCTCCTACTTGAATTATTCCCCTCCTTGGGGTTCATGGCGACCGCATCGTCTGCCAAAAGATTTGCATGGCTTTCTACCAGGCAGGAGATGATAATCTTTAATTTCCATCCACTTCTTCCTGGGAGGGGAAGCTGGATGCATTAGGGGCACCCAAAGCTGGCTTCACAGTTTGTTAATTTAATAAAAATGAGTCAGGGCTCCTGTTATTGTTGTCTTTAATCTCCATTTTTTAAAATCTCATTTCTTCCCCCTCTCAAAACGTGGGATTCTTATCTAAAGCAACCATCTCATTCATATATTCGGAAAGGGCACCGTTTGCCTCGCAGTGCTTACAAATAGAGGCACAAATCACCCACAGACACACAGTCACAAATACAGAAGCTGCTTGATATTCCTATGATGCAGCTCCTTGATGGGAAGAACGGTTGCCAGGAATTGGGTATGTCTAGTTTAATGAAGAGAAGGACTAGGGGAGACATGATAGCCGTCTTCCAGTATCTCAGGGGCTGCCCCAAAGAAGAGGGAGTCAAGCTATTCTCCAAAGCACCTGAAGGCAGGACAAGAAGCAACGGATGGAAATTTATCAAGGAGAGAAACAACCTGGAATTAAGGAGGAATTTCTTGACTGTGAGGCAAGTTCCAGTGGCAGGCTGTTCCACTGATTAATTGTTCTCCCTTTCAGGAAGTTTCTCTTTAATTCTAGGTTGCTTCTCTCCTTGATTAGTTTCCATCCATTGCTTCTTGTCCTGCCTTCAAATGCTTTGGAGAATAGCTTGACTCCTTCTTCTTTGTGGCAGCCCCTCAAATACTGGAAGATTGCTATGATGTCACCCCAGTCCTTCTTTTCATTAAACCAGGTTGCATAGCAATGTGTCCAGAAGGGTACAGGGTCTTCTGCTTGAACAGGGGGTTGGACTAGAAGATCTCCAAGGTCCCTTCCACCTCTGCTATTCCATTATTCTGATTTCCTCTTCTGCAGTCCCGCACAGCTTTCCTTTCTGTGTGTTTTTAATAGCTGCAGCTCAGCCTGTCCCACCTGGTTTCCAACGGAGCACCCTCAGAGAAACTCATTAATTTTGTTAATTGAAAACACATATATTTGGAGTTTGGTCTGTGGGACTTCCACGCCAGGTTGCAGAAACAGCTGCTATTCCGCCTGCGTGCTGAAAAGCAGCAAAATGAGGCTTTTTTTGTTTTTTTTAAAGGCTGTGTTAAATTCTGGCTTGTCAATAAATCCACAAAATATTTAACGAGTCTGCGGAGACCGAAAAGAGCAGCAATTGAAAAATTGCATTGTTACGCCTGGATGACAGAAAATGGAAAGAGAGTTTACGCCGCTCCTATTAGTTTGCTCGCTCGCCATGTTTGAATGCCCAAGGTTAACTTTAATGCAGACGTCAATAAAATGGAGCCTTCAAAACAGAGCGGCATTCAAAACTATTGGTCCTGTGCAATCCGTAGGTAGCCGTCCATTTACGGCTACCGCTGAGCCCAACGTTTATGTTGCTTCTATGAGAAATGGATTAAGTGAGCTTTGTCCCATTTTATGACTTTTCCGGCCACGTTTGTGAAGCGAATCACTGCGGTTGTGAAATTAGTAACACGGTTAACACACACTTGGGATACGGCATCCAGCTTTGGCCGCCATGATGTAAAAAAAATGTGGAGACTCTAGAAAGAGTGCAGAGAAGAGCAACAAAGAGGATGAGGGGACTGGAGGCTCAAACATATGAAGAACGGTTGCAGGAATTGGGTATGTCTAGTTTAATGAAGAGAAGGACCAGGGGAGACATGATAGCAGTCTTCCAATATCTCAGGGGCTGCCCCAAACAAGAGGGAGTCAAGCTATTCTCCAAAGCACCTGATGGCAAGACAAAAATGGATGGAAACTAATCAGGGAGAGAAGCAACTTAGAACTAAGGAGAAATTTCCTAGCAGTGAGAACAATTAATCAGTGGAACAACTTGCCTGCAGAAGTTGTGAATGCTCCAACACTGGAGGTTTTTAAGACGATGTTGGATAATCATTTGTCCGAAGTGGTGTAGGGTTTCTTGCCTAAGCAGGGGGTTGGACTAGAAGACCTCCAAGGGTCCCTTCCAACTCTGTTATTTTGTTATTTCTCTTCTCTTCGGCTCTTGTCCAGGGTCTGCCACGTCCATCCTCCACACTTTTTATTTATCTTTCTTATCGACAATAGTTAAGCCCGGGATATTATGTGGCAGGAGCTTATCTGTCTGAATTCTAAAGTCCCAGAGCAAATTTAACTTCTTCCTTTTCTGTGACTTTCTCTATTTTTACGGTCCCCCTCCCCCCGAGTTCTTGCTTGCAGGCAAGTGATATTTCTTGCAGATCTTCCAATGCAGCATTGTTGCTACTTTCTCATGCCGCTGCTTGTAATCAGTCTCGGCGATCTTACAGCTTACCAGGCAGTCCACTGTTTTTTTTGTGCAGAAACAGCCCTTCCTTGCTGCCTGTTGCCATCTTCTCAATTCTGGCTTCTATGACACTTCATTACAGTTATCCAGATGTTCCAACCGGATTTGGCATTCTAGTCTGCCTATCGAGTCATCATTGTCATTATTGTAGTTTGTCACACCAGTAGGCCAGATTGGATTTGACGTTTTCATACTCACTTATCAATTCCTTCCCAGGGATAGGAAGATGTTTTTATTTGATGGTATTAAAATTAATATGGCATGATGCACAGCCAGCCAGATGTTTAGACTAGGTTAGGCATTTATATTATTATAATATAATCCTCGATTTACGACTGTAATTGAGCTCAAACTTTCTGTGGCTAAGCGAGACCATTGTTAAGTGAGCTTTGGTCCATTTTACGAGCTTTCTTGCCGCCGTTGTTAAATGAATCCCTGCTGTTGTGAAGTTAGCAAAACGGACGTTAAGTGAATCCGGCTTCCCCCCTCCTACTGATTTTCCTTGTCAGAATGGCCGCAAAAGGAGATTACGTGACCCTGGGGTAGTGCAACCGTCATAAATAGGAGCCAGTTGCCAAGCGCCAGAAATTTGTTCATGTGTGACCATTGGGGGATGCTGCAATGGTCATAAGTGTGAAAAACAGACGTAAGTCATATTTGTAATAGTCACCGCACTAACAACTGCAGTCGTTCACTTAAAAACTGTGGCAAGAAAGGTCGTAAAACAGGGCAAACCTCACTTAAAAGCTCTCAGCTGTGGTTGTAAGTCGACAACTTACCTGTACAGAATACAGAATAACAGAATCGGAAGGGACCCTGGAGGTCTTCTAGTCCAGCCCGCTTCTCGAGCAGCAGACTCTGTACCTGTGATGGCAAACCTATGGCATGCGTGGCACACGGATGGTGGGCACACAAGCTCAGCTCCTTTCTGCGCCCACCGGAAGTAGGGAAACAGGCTGTTTCTGGCCTCTGGAGGGCCTGAGGTGTGTGGGGAAGGCCCGTTTTTTGCTCTCCCCGGGCTCCTAGAAAGGCTCTGGAGCCTGGGGAGAGCAAAAAAAACGGGCCTTCCGGTCCATTGTGCCATCACGTGCCAAAAGCAGGGGGAGTGCAGGGTGCGGGGTGCATAGAATTATGGGTGTGGGCACCTGCCCATAATTGCACGTGTGGGCACGTGCACACGTGACCCCCCACACACACTTTTGGCACGAGATGGCAAAAAGCTTACCCATCACTGTCCTATACCCTTTGAGACAAACAGTTGTCCAGTCTCTTCTTAAATTCAGTTCTTTTCATATATTTTTTTTTTGCTTTTAATGGGACACGGCAGCATTTTGCAACTGAGCTGCCAGTGGAAAATGATTTTTAAGGATTGACAATATGGATTTACAATTATGGGGTTTTTTAAAAAATGGAAAGGAGGAAGCATAACGTGAAAGAAAACTGACATTTCTGAAGCTTCCCAGCTGCTTAATGGGTGCTGTAATGAGATGGCACTAATTCGTCTTCGAAGGATGCCTCATGCAAAATGCATCGCGTTCATCCGGTCAGGATGTTGGCACCAGCAGCCCAGAAATTGTCGCTATATTTTCCTTACGCCAGTCGAGAAAGACAGCTTTCATTCCAGCGGCACCTTCTGCCTTTAATTAAATGCAGGGAGTCCTCGACTTACGACCAAATTTTGAGCCCTAAATTTTTCCCGTCGTTAAGTGAGACATCGGTGAATTGAGTTTGGCCACATTTTACCACCTTTCTTGCCACATTTGTGAAGGGAATCGCTGCAGATGGTAAGTTGGCAACAGGGTTTGTTAAGCGAATCTGGCTTCCCCGTTGATTTTGCTCGTCGGAAGGTCGCGAAAGGGAATCACCCGACCCCGGGATGGTCGTAAGTATGAACCGGTTGCCAGTTTTGATCACATGACCACAAGGAATGCTGCAACGGTCATAAGTGTAAAAAATGGCCATAAGTCACTTTTTTTCAGTGCCGTTGGGACCTCGAACGGTTGCTAAGCAAACAAGGTCTATCTGTAAACATATTTTAATTCATGTGTCCAGGAGTTGGTGAGTTCTAATCCAGCCTTGGGAATGAAAGCCGCTGAGTGATTTTGGGCCAATCACCAGGAGACAGTGAGTTCTAGTCCCACCTTAGGCATGAAAGCTGGTTGGGTGACTTTGGGCCAATCACCAGGAGATGGCGGGTTCTAGTCCCGCCTTAGGGATGAAAGCCGGTTGGGTGACTTTGGGACAATCACCAGGAGACGGTGAGTTCTAGTCCCGCCTTAAGCATGAAATCCAGCTGGTTGACTTTGGGCCAATCACCAGGAGATGGTGGGTTCTAGTCCCGCCTTAGGGATGAAAGCCAGATGGGTGACTTTGTGCCAATCGCCAGGAGACGGTGAGTTCTAGTCCCACCTCTAGCATGAATGCTGGTTGGCTGACTTTGGGCCAATCACCTTCTCTCAGCCCAACCCACCTCGCAGGATTGTTTTTGTGGGGAAACAAAGCAATTGTTTATTATTTAGAAAAATAATAAAAGGCAGGAGATAAATAAATGAATAATTTCGGGGTGCTACCGTTTTAATTTCTGGATTGTCCCTTTAATGAATTTGTAAATAGCTACCCAATCTTAGAAATGGAGGGGAAATTAGAAATCCTTTAAAATCCCTCTCCTTTGGGAGAAAAGAAAAGAGCCAGGAGGAGGAAGAAAAACTCACACGAAAGGTAAATATAAAAAGGACAGTTCGGGTAGTCCTCCACTTACAACAGTTCATTTAGTGACCATTCAAAATTACAATAGCATTGGAAAAAGCGACTTATCACACTTACAACCGCTGCAACCTGATCCCCAGGGTCACGTGATCAAAATCCAGACACTTGGCAGCTGACTCATATTTATGACGGTCACAGTGATCCCCTTTTGCGACCTTCTGACAAGCAAATTCCATGGGGGAAGCCGGATTCGCTTAACAACCCTGTTACTCGCTTAACGACTGCAAGCGATTTGCCTAACAACCGTGCAAAAAAAAAAACCAGCTTAACAGCTGCTGTGATTTACTTAATAAACGTGGCAAGGAAGGTTGCAAAATGGGGCAAAACTCACTTAACAACGGTCTCACTCAGCAACGGAAATTTTAGCCTCAATGATGGTCATAAATCAAGGGCTACCTGTATTCTCCCAATCCCATAAATAACCTGATCTGGGGATTAATAAATAGATTTTGCATCCTGTCCGAATTTGAGCATAGGTGTCCTTGTTGAAGAAAATAAATATCTTCTTATTGAAGAAAGAATGAATGGATGTTTTTTTTAATCATTTGCAAATCAAATTTTTGATCGTTAGCATTTCATTTCCTCTCGTGCAACGCACCAAAACCAGAAAAATATTCAAACATCTCCTTTATGCTCAGCTACATCCGTCAATCTATTAATTCACTGGGCCTCCCTGAATTAAAATCCCCTTTGCTGTACATGCCTGCTTCTAACAGAGGCCGTAATTGGATATTCAGCTTCTATTATTTCAAACGAGGAACATTTACACAAAGCGAGGCTCCTTCGTTATAAAGATAAATACATTCCTGCTAATAGCAGGTTAAAAAAAGCCAGGCAGGATTGGAGCCAAGTCCTTATTTCCCTGCTAATTAGCGTAGCTTCACAATTAAAAATAGTAACAGGCGGTTCTCTGCATGATGCAAAAGTTCTGTTCCAGGATAAACTCATTTTTAAACATGTGTGTGTGTGTGTGTGTGTTTGTGCCACAAGGGTGGGCAGAATTGTAGTCATTTGTCCAGAATGGGATATAGCAGTGAATGGCTAAGCTTTTTGCCTTCGCGTGCTCCCCTCGCTTTTGTCATGCGACGGCAAAAAGGTTACTGGTGGGCCCGGTAGGCCCATTTTTCGCCCTCCCCAGGCTCCAGAGGCTTCCTTGGAGCCTGGGGAGGGCGAAAACAGCCTCCCCCACCCACCTCCAAGGCCCTCTGGAGGCCAGAAACAGCCCATTTCCCAACTTCCGGTGGGCCCTGAAGGCCCATTTTTTGCCCTCCCCAAGTTTCAGAGGCTTTTTTGGAGCCTGGGGAGGGTGGAAACGGCCTTCCCCACCCCTCCGGAGGCCGGAAACGGCCCATTTCCCAACTTCCGGTGGGTCCTGAAGGCCCATTTTTTGCTCTCCCCAAGTTTCAGAGGCTTTTTTGGAGCCTGGGGAGGGTGAAAATGGCCTTCCCCACCCCTCCGGAGGCCAGAAACAGCCCATTTCCCAACTTCCGGTGGGCCCTGAAGGCCCATTTTTTTTGCCCTCCCCAGGTTCCAGTGGCTTTTTTGGAGCCTGGGGAGGGTGAAAACGGCCTTCCCCAACCCTCCGGAGGCCAGAAACGGCCCATTTTCCAACTTCCGGTGGGCCCTGAAGGCCCATTTTTTTGCCCTCCCCAGGTTCCAGTGGCTTTTTTGGAGCCTGGGGAGGGTGAAAACGGCCTTCCCCACCCCTCCGGAGGCCAGAAACGGCCCATTTCCCAACTTCCGGTGGGCCCTGAAGGCCCATTTTTTTTGCCCTCCCCAGGTTCCAGTGGCTTTTTTGGAGCCTGGGGAGGGTAAAAAGGGCCTTCCCCACCTCTTCGGAGGCCCTCCAGAGGCCGGAAACAGCCCATTTCCTGACTTCCGGTGGGCCCGGAAGGCCCGAAAATCAGCTGGCTGGCGCACGCATGTGTGCTGGAGCTGAGCTAGGGCAATGTTCGCGTGCCCACAGATATGGCACCACGTGCCACCTGTGGCACGCATGCCATAAGTTCGCCATCATGGGGATATAGAATCTCTTGCTTGAGTAGGGGGTTGGACTACAAGACCTCCAAGGTCCCTTCCAACTCTGTTATTCACTTAATAACCGCATTGCCTAGCAACAAATGCACCAATTCAAATTGTGTTTATAAATCAAAAAGCCCCTGAATTCCAGTTAATGACCCGTGTCCTCTTTTAATATAAGACTATTTCTTTTCTGTTGTTATTCTGTTAAAGGCTAGTGGCTGAAATTGCCACTTTAAAGCAGTGATTCTCAACTTTTATCAACTTGAAGATATGTGGACTTCAACTCCCAGAATTCCCCAGCCAGCACGACCATTGCTAGGACTTCTGGGAATTGAAGTCCACCCATCTCTAAATTGCCACGCTTGGAAAGTACCATTCTGGGCTGTACCACTTGAATCAGCACCGATGAGCCTTGCATATTTATTTATTTATTTTTTGTAATTTTTTAAAAAAAATTTAAAACAAACATACATTTTTTTTCTGAATAGAGTCATTGACCGAGTCAAAATTCACACAGCTTATTTTCCCCCAAATTTAATTTATATATTTCAATTTCTGCCATTGTATCCCTTCTACTTTTCCCTTTTCATCTCTATTTTATATTTAATATTTATTTTTATTTTTTTATTTTATTTCGAATTTATATACCGCACCTTCTCCCGAGGGACTCAGGGCGGTGTACAGCCAGATAAAAACATACAGTACAAACATTAAAAACAATTAAAAGGATATATATTAATTTGGCCCCAATTTAAAATAACAAAACAATTAAAAATATTTTAAAAATATGGTAAAAAATATGTTAAGCCAGCCCGGCTTGCTGAAAAAAGAAAGTTTTAAGGGCACGGCGGAAGGCACCGAGGTCTTGGATTCTCCTTATCCTTATATATAATCAGTATTGCCATCCGCCCTAACCCCCTCATCTTAATCTTATTTCATTTCATTCTTTTATTTCTCCCTTTATCACATATGTTTTCCAGTATTTCTTTATTCGATTGAAACCCTTTAATTTACCCGCAATCCTTTTCATATTTCACACTTATATCTTTAATCTCCATTGTTTCCCAAAGGTTGACCAGATTATCGTATCCTATTTCCTTTTACCATTTTAACAATATATTTCTTCAAATTTGTTTTCCACATCACCTTTTTTTTAAAAAAAAATACAAATATCTTGCCTATTTGAAGGTGTCAATAGGCCTTTGCCGGCTGGGGGATTCTGGGAGTTGAAGTCCACCCATCTTCAAGCTTCCAAGGTTGAGAAACATTGCAGTAATGGGTTTCAATTTCAGCCGCTATCGGTTCGCTTGGGGGTGCTCGCGGGCGTGCAACACTTCTGCACATGCACAGAAGCTTCTGCACATGTGCAGAGACATCCAGGCCGGTGGGCGGAGCTTCTTGCTGCCGCCGCAGATTCGGCGAACTGGTAGCAACCCACCACTGCTGGGAACAGACCGGACACCGGTGAAGTCACCTCTGCAGGAGCCAAAGAAATGTGAAAAGCACGGAGAGAGGTTTGGTGTGGACAGGTTACCAGTCAAGCGAGCAGAATGACCCGGCCTCCGGAGCGGATCCGGTTCCTTCTCAATTGTTAGTTCTTAATTAGTGACTTGGCCGGGCATTTCATGGACATGGGAATCCGATCTAGACTCTATTCATGCCAGGCTCCGGGCTTCTGCGTCCGATGAATGTCCTTATTGAAAGCTCGCCTCTGGGTGGGGAAACTGGCATTTAAAGGGAACAAAAGAGTTACTTCTGGGTGAGAAAACAGGGAGAAAGAAAGAGAGAAAGAAGAAAGAAAGAAAGAAAGAAAGAAAGAAAGAAAGAAAGAAAGAAAGAAAGAAAGAAAGAAAGAAAGAAAGAAGAGCATTAGAAAAAAGTAAACTATGGATAGATAATACATAGAAAAGTGGGGAGAGGTGAGAGAAAGATTAGAGGGGAAGTTACAAAAAAGAAAAAGAAAAAACTAAAAGAGAAGAGAAGGAGCCAGAGAGAATCCACCCATCCATTGATTCAATCTTTCATCTAGCTGTCCATCCATCCATCCATGCATCTGTCCAATTATTCGCTCCTTCCTTTATCCATCCATCCAATCATTCACCCATCCATTCATTGATTTATTCATCCATCGATCAAATCATCCATCCACGCAATCATTCATCCATCCATCCATCATTTGTCCATCTATCCATTGATCCACCCATCCATCCATTTATTCATCCATTCATCCACCCATCCATCCATTTATTCATCCATTGATCAAATCATCCATCCATTCAATAATTCATTTATCCATCCATCCATTTGTCCATCTATCCATTTATCCACCCATCCATCCATTTATTCATCCATTCATCCATCCATCCATCCATCCATTTATTCATCCATCGATCAAATCATCCATCCATTCAATCATTCATTTATCCATCCATCCATCCATCCATCCATCCATCTATCCATGTATCCATCTATCCATTGATCTACTCAGCCATCCATTTATTCATCCATCGATCAAATCATCCATCCATTCAATCATTCATTTATCCATCCATCCATTTGTCCATCTATCCATTGATCCACCCATCCATCCATTTATTCATCCATTCATCCATCCATCCATCCATTTATTCATCCATCGATCAAATCATCCATCCATTCAATCATTCATTTATCCATCCATCCATCCATCCATCTATCCATTTATCCATTTATCCATCCATTTATCCATCTATCCATTGATCTACTCAGCCATCCATTTATTCATCCATTCATCCATCCATCTATCCATTTATTCATCCATCGATCAAATCATCCATCCATTCAATCATTCATTTATCCATCCATCCATCCATCCATCCATCCATCCATCCATCCATCCATCCATCTATCCATTTATCCATTTATCCATCCATTTATCCATCTATCCATTGATCTACTCAGCCATCCATTTATTCATCCATTCATCCATCCATCTATCCATTTATTCATCCATCGATCAAATCATCCATCCATTCAATCATTCATTTATCCATCCATCCATCCATTTATCCATGTATCCATTGATCCACCCATCCAGCCATTTATTCATCCATCCATCCATCCATCCATCCATCCAGTGATTAAATCATTTATTCATCCTTTCATCCCTCCCTCCCACCCTCCATCTTGTCCCCATTCTTTACTTGTCCAGCATTAGGTCTCCTCTCATTACTCTTGAATCAAGAAAATTTTACCCACTGCTTAAACTTAATCATATCAAATGTATGGGAACAATATGCATTTATCTCTCACTCCCGATCTGATCCCTCTTAGTTCCTTCAAACTCTTTCTCTCTTATTGGATGATTGACTGATTGATTGGATTTGTGAAGACCATCCAACTCCAAGGAAAATTCTCAAAGTAAGTTTCTGATCATCGTAAATATTCCTCTCAAGAATAAATTGAGGATTCTGGCATACACAGTTGCCTTAATATATTCTACTTTCCAGCATGATCCATACAATGAACGGTATAACTCTGGCCATTAAAGCAAAGGCACAGCTCCTCCTTGTATTTTATTGTTCCCTCCCTCTCTAGCTGTCTCTTAAATCATCTGGAGTCCCTGTTTCTTTTTTCTGTCCAGATACAGGTGGTCCTCAATTTACAACCATTCATTTAGTGACTGTTTCAAGCCACAACAGTACTAAAAAAAAATGACTTATGAGTTATGACCATCTATGGAGATTCTCCGTCATCAAGGTTCTGGTTGTCCCAAAGGAGCTTTTTCAAATGGCAACTGGACTTCCTTTGTTTTTCTTTGAAGACGTTTCGCTTCTCGTCCAAGGAGCTTCCTCAGTTCTGACTGAATGGCCTTCGTTTTTCCTTGAAGACGTTTCGCTTCTCATCCAAGGAGCTTCTTCAGTTCTCACTGTATAGTCTTTGCTTTTCCTTGAAGACATTTCGTTTCTCATCCAAGAAGCTTCCTCAGTTCTGACTGAATAGTCCTTGTTTTTCCTCGAAGACATTTCGCTTCTCACCCAAGAAGCTTCCTCGGTTCTGACTGAACGGCCTTCGTTTTTCCTCGAAGACGTTTCGCTTCTCATCCAAGAAGCTTCTTCAGCTCCTTGGATGAGAAGCAAAACATTTTCAAGAACTGAAGAAGCTCCTTGGATAAGAAGTGAAACGTCTTCAAGGAAAAAAAAACAACAAAGAAAATCCAGTTGCCTTTTGAAAAAGCACCCTTGGGGTGACTTATGACTGTTTTTCACACCTACGACGGTTGCAGCAACCCCATGGTCATGTGATCGAAATCCACATTTTTGACAACTGACTCATATTTATGACCATTACGGTATCCTGGTCCCCTTTGGTTCCCATTCTGTTATTCCATTATTCTGTAGTGTTCCAATATCTAAGGCAGGGGTCGGCAATCTGGGGCTCTGGAGCCGCATGTGGCTCTTTCATCCCTCTGCTGTGGCTCCGTCGCTCAAAGTATACGTCACAACCGCCAATGTGTGACACCCGCTGGCACGCGACTTATTGAGCTTTTCAACCCCCCGGTAGGCCAGCCATGGATAAATCCAAGAAAAGAAAAGGTTCAGAAGAAAACAGAACGTTTAATTTGACTATATATGCTAGTTTTGTGGCCGCTCCAGAAATTGTCAGGCACAGGAAAGGTTTTGTGGCTCCCGGTGTTTTCTTTTGTGTGGGAAACGGATCCAAATGGCTCTTTGAGCGTTTAAGGTTGCAGACCGCTGGTCTAAGGGGTTGACACAGAAGTGGGTTTCACATATTGTTACCACCGGTTCGTCATGTATGTGCATGCTCGCTTCGTGTGTGTGCACACACCTTCTGTTCATGTGCCCGGCCTTTTGCGCATGCACCTTGCTTGTGCGCATGGCCTCAAAAACATACCTAAATATGACAGCATAGCGCCGGGGGGTGTGTGTGTGTGTCGGGCCCACCCACGATTTCCGCTATCAGTTCACCTGAATTGGTTCGAACCGGCTGAATACCGGTTGACACAAAGAAAAGGGAGTCATGTTATTCTCCAAAGCCCCTGAAGGCAGGAGAAGAAACAACAACGGAGGGAAACTCATCAAGGAGAGAAGCAACCTGGAATTAAGTGAGAAATCTCCTGACAGTGAGGACAATTAACCAGTGGAACAGCTTGCCACCAGAAGTTGTGGGAGCTCCAAAACTCTTTTAAGAAGAGATTGCACAGCCATTTATCTGAAATGATATGGGGCAGTGATGGGTTTCAAAAATTTTTTGCTACCGGTTCTGTGGGTGTGGCTTGGTGGGCGTGGCAGGGGAAGGATACTGTAAAATCTCCATTCCCTCCCCAATCCATTTCATTCAATTTCATTTTATTTAATTTGTATACAGCCCTACTCCCGAAGGACTCAGGGCGGTGAACAGAATAAAACACGTAAAATACAAAAATTAAGAGCAGAAATAAAATTGAATTAAATCAATTTAGCCCAAGACAAATTTAAAACCTCAGGTTAAGAGCAAATTAAATCCAGGGGAAGGTTACTGCAAAATCCCCATTTCCTCCCAATCAGCTGGGACTCGGGAGGCAGAGAGTAGATGGGGACAGGGGCCAGTCAGAATTTTTACTACCGGTTCTCCGAACTACTCAACATTTCCGCTACCGGTTCTCCAGAACTGCTGAAACCAGCTGACTCTGGTATGTAGTATCCTGCCTGAGGAGGGGGTTGGAATGGATGACCTCCAAGGTCCCTTCCAACTCTCTCATATTCTGCATTCTTAACCATTCAGTCTTTTCCGTATGCGTTTGACACATTGCGGTCAGTGATTTAATTGCCTTTTTGCCTGCAGCTTTAAACAGTTGAAGGATAATTATCCGTGTGGGTGTTTTTGTGTTTGACCATTGCTTTATGGCTGGCCTTTTTCACTTTCTCCTGGCCTTGATTCCTGAATATATATATATATTTTCTCTCTCTCTCTCTCTCTCTCAATGCTTGTCATTCAACATTCCCAGGAGTAAAAGATTTCTCTATAGTGTTTTCGTTGGCTTTTAACTGCATTTCCTTCTATGACCTCCCTTTCATAATTACTGTTACGGGTGGTCCTCGGCTTCCGACCACAACTGAGGCCAAAATTTCTGTTGCTAAGGGAGACAGCTTTGTCCTAAGTTATGACCTTTCTTGTTAAGCGAATCACTCCAGTTGTCAAGTTAGGAACACGGTCGTTAAGCGTGTCAGGAGGTCGCAAAAGGGGGATCACGTGACCCCGGGGACTCTGCATCCGTCATAAATGCGAGTTTATTGCCAAGTGTCTGAATTTTGATCAGGCTGCAGCATCTGGGGGATGTTGCAACGGTCGTAAGTGTGAGAAACGGTCATAATTCCCCCCTTTTCAGTGCCCTTTTGACTTTGGTCACTAAACGAACTGCCGTAAATAGAGGACTACCTATACTGAATATTTCTATTCATTTTTTTTTCTCTTATTTCTCTGATCTTCCTAAGAGGTTCTTCTTTCTGGCATTGCTCTGTTTGTTGACGTCCTTAACTGAGACCCCCGGAGGTTGAAAGTCTGCGATTCGTCATCCATCATTCATCTTAATGAAGATTTTAATCTTCTTCCCTCTCTTTCATCTTTCCTTTTCTGGAGGCCACATCTCCTGTTTTGCTTTTCGAGAGGTCCCGTCTTGTCTTCCCATCCAGAAGCTCCTCAGATGCTCTTTCACATGGGCCGAACTTTGCAAATCTGTTTATTTGTTCTAATATTCCGACTGTTTATCTTACAGGTTCCGTCTTTCTGATGTGTCCCGTCCCCCCACTTCCCTTCCCGTCCCTTTTTTTAAGGGTAACCCATCTATTTAACCCCTATCGATCTCGGTCTGAGGGGTCCTTGGTAGTCTCTGAGCTTGGTGGTTTTTTTGAAGACTAGCACTGATGACGTTAGCTAGTTGGGTCATGAAATGTCTGCAAGAAAACTGCCAAGTTCAGAGAGCAACAAGGATCCTACAGTCATTGTCATTGTCGTTGTCGTTGTCCTCTTCCTCCTCCTTTACCGCCACCCGCCACCTCCTCCTCCTCCTCCTCCTCTAACCCCCCCTTCCTTCTACCACTGATGATGTTACCTAGATGGGTCATGAAATGTCTGCAAGAAAACTGCCAAGCTCAGAGAGCACCAAGGACCCCACAGTCCTCTTCCTCCTCCTCCTCTTCCTCCTCCTCCTCCACAAACCCCTCCTCCTTCTAGCACTGATGATGTTACCTAGTTGGGTCATGAAATGTGTGCAAGAAAACCACCAAGTTCAGAAAGCACTAAGGATCCTACAATCGTCCTCCTCCTCCTTTACCAGATCTTCTTCTTCTTCTTCTTCTTCTTCTTCTTCTTCTTCTTCTTCTTCTTCTTCTTCTTCTTCTTCTTCTTCTTCTTCTTCTTCTTCTCCTTCTTCTTCTTCTTCTCCTCCTCCTCCTCCTCCTCCTCCTCCTCCTCCTCCTCCTCCTCCTCCTCCTCCTCGCACTGATAATATTGTCTAGTTGGGTCATGAAACATCTGCAAGAAAACCACCAAGCTCAGAGAGCACCAAGGATGACTACTTCTCCTCCACCACCTCCTCCTCCTCCTCCTCCGCCTCCTCCTCCTCCTCCTCCTCCTCCTCCTCCTCCTCCTCCTTCTTCTTCTTCCTCTTCCTCCTCTTCCTCTTCTTCTTCTTCTTCTTCCTCTTCCTCCTCTTCCTCTTCCTCTTCTTCTTCTCCTCCTCCTCCTCCTCCTCCTCCTCCTCCTCCTCCTCCTCCAACTCTCCCTTCCTTCTAGCACTGATGACGTTACCTAGTTGGGTCATGAAAAGTCTGCAAGAAAACCACCAAGTTTAGAGATCACCAAAGACCACCCAGTCCTCCTCCTCCCCTCCTCCTCCTCCTAAAATTCCCTGTCTTCTAACACTGATTACATTACCTAGTTGGGTCATGAAACATCTCCAAGAAAACAGTCCAGCTCAGATAGCACTAAGGACGCCAGATTTCTTCTTCTTCTTCTTCTTCTTCTTCTTCTTCTTCTTCTTCTTCTTCTTCTTCTTCTTCTTCTTCTTCTTCTTCTTCTTCTTCTTCTTCTTCTTCTTCCTCTTCCTCTTCTTCTTCTTCTTCTTCTTCTTCTTCTTCCTCCTCCTCCTCCTCCTCCTTCTCTTCTTCTTCTTCTTTTACCTCCTCCTTCTCCTCCTCCTCCTCCTCTTATTCTTCTTCTTCCTCTTCTTCTTCTTCCTCTTCTTCTTCCTCTTCTTCTTCCTCCTCCTCCTCTTCCTCCTCCTCCTCCCTGTCTTCTTCACTAACCCAACTCCCTTCTACCTTCTTTGGGTCCTGAAACACCTGAAAAAAAAACCACTCATCTTAGAGAGCACGAGGGACCCCACTACACCAAGTACATAAGAGCCTTGGTGGCACAGCAGACTAAAGCGCTGTTAACTAGCACCAGCTGCCTGCAATTACTGCAAGTTCAAATCTCACCAGGCTCAAGGTTGACTCAGCCTTCCATCCTTCCGAGGTAGGTAAAATGAGGACCCGGATTGTAGGGGCAATAAGCTGACATTGTATAAAAAAAAGAACACCGCTTAGGGGGGGCCCGAAAGCCCTACTAAGCAGGTATATACAAAAGTATGAAGGCTATTGCTTAACGCATTGTAAGCCGCCCTGAGTCTCCGGAGAAGGGCGGCATATAAATCGAACCAATAAATAAATAAAATAAATATATTCTCCTTTATCAATTGTGGCCTCTTCCACCCTCTGCACCTGGAAGTCTCCCTGGCCCTTAAGATTGTATTTCTCCATCTTCTGCTTCCGATGACATGGATGATTTGATTCCAGGACCGCATCTGTTTGTGTCATTTCTCCTGCCGGGAGCAGATGTGGGCCGTAAATAACTCCCAGCAAAACTCACAGAAGCTCTTTCTCCTGCATTATTCCTTTCGTGATGACTTCCTCACTAGATTTTTATCCTGTCTTTATTATTTTATTACTTTGCAAGTAACTCTAGGCGACAATCGGGCCTAATACTTCTTCCTCCTCTTTTTTCCCCCTGCGACAACAACCCTGTGAGGTAGGTTTGGGCCGGGAGAGAGAGAGGGACGGGCCCAAATTCTCTGTGACCAGATGTTTTGAAATTTCACCCAGAGCCCCTGTGATCATTGGTACACGATCTGCAGCTCGATCTACAGTCCTCGACTTACAGCAGTTCGTTTAGTGACCATTCGAAGTGACAACGGCCCTGAAAAAAGGGGACCTGGGGCCGTTTGTTTCACACTTACGACCATTGCAACATCCCCCACAGTCACATGATGTACATTCAGATGCCTGGCAACTGACTCTCGTATTTATGACGGTCGCAGTGTCCCGGGGGGGGGCGGGTTGTCACGTGATCCCCTTTTGCGACCTTCTGACAAGCAAAGTCCATGGGGGAAGCCGGATTCACTTAACAACCGTGTTACTCACTTAACAACTGCAGCAAGTTAGGTTGTAAAAAAGGGCAAAACTCGCTCAACAGATATTTCACTTCGTAGCAGAATTGTTGGGCTCAATTGTGGGCGTACGTCGAGGACTAACTAGAACAGACAAATAGAGTCGGAAGGGACCTTGCAGAGAATAGAATAGAATAGAATAGAATAGAATAGAATAGAATAGAATAGAATAGAATAGAATAGAATAGAATAGATGGAATGGAATTAATGGAATAGAATAGAATTAATGGAATGGAATGGAATGGAATGGAATGGAATGGAATGGAATACAATACAATACAATACAATACAATACAATACAATACAATTAATGGAATAGAATAGAATAGAATAGAATAGAATAGAATAGAATAGAATAGAATAGAATTAATGGAATGGAATGGAATGGAATAGAATAGAATAGAATAGAATAGAATAGAATAGAATAGAATAGAATAGAATTAATGGAATGGAATGGAATGAAATGGAATGGAATGGAATGGAATGGAATGGAATAGAATAGAATAGAATAGAATAGAATAGAATAGAATAGAATAGATGGAATGGAATTAATGGAATAGAATAGAATAGAATTAATGGAATGGAATAGAATAGAATAGAATAGAATAGAATAGAATAGAATAGAATAGAATAGAATTAATGGAATGGAATGGAATGGAATGGAATGGAATAGAATAGAATAGAATAGAATAGAATAGAATAGAATAGAATAGAATAGAATAGAATTAATGGAATGGAATGGAATAGAATAGAATAGAATAGAATAGAATAGAATAGAATAGAATAGAATAGAATAGAATAGAATTAATGGAATGGAATGGAATGGAATGGAATAGAATAGAATAGAATAGAATAGAATAGAATAGAATAGAATAGAATAGAATTAATGGAATGGAATGGAATGGAATGGAATGGAATGGAATAGAATAGAATAGAATAGAATAGAATAGAATAGAATAGAATAGAATAGAATAGAATAGAATAGATGGAATGGAATTAATGGAATAGAATAGAATAGAATTAATGGAATGGAATAGAATAGAATAGAATAGAATAGAATAGAATAGAATAGAATAGAATTAATGGAATGGAATGGAATAGAATAGAATAGAATAGAATAGAATAGAATAGAATAGAATAGAATTAATGGAATGGAATGGAATGGAATGGAATAGAATAGAATAGAATAGAATAGAATAGAATAGAATAGAATAGAATAGAATAGAATTAATGGAATGGAATGGAATGGAATGGAATAGAATAGAATAGAATAGAATAGAATAGAATAGAATAGAATAGAATAGAATAGAATAGAATAGAATAGAATAGAAGTTGACCCCCTCTTCTTTGGTAGTTTGGTAGGTAGGTAGTTAAGGTGGAAATTTGTTTAGTTCTTTTTTAGTTCTTTTTAAAAATAACTCCTCTTTTTAATTTTCCCAGCACTGGCTGCAGTGATGCTGGATCTCTTCTTTCTCTTTTTACGTTTTGCAGAAATCTGGTTCCCGTTGGCCAGGATTTGTCCTCCACGTGAACTCCTTTTACCAAGCCAAAAAAAAAACAGAGACAGGACCTTGTTGATTGCAAGCAAATGTTAGGATCTAATGATGGCTGGTTTTCTGGTTTTTCCAATATTTGATTTCTGAATTGGACGGAAGCTGCCGGAATAAGGAAAAAAAGGATGGTAGGAAGCCTCTGTTTGATCATCAGAAGACGTGGCAGGAAGCGTCTGGTTGAGCATAAAGGAAGTTTGGGGAGAAGGGATCATATTACTCACATATGTCTCATGTTGGAAGGACCAGTAGACGGTTGAAGGTTGAAGGTCTCACTCTTTCTTGGAAGCGAAGTTGCATTAACAGAGGGATGCAATCAAGATCAAGGGAGGCACTAATACCACTGTGTAAAGCTTTAGTAAGGCCACATCTAGAGTACTGCATCCCATTTTGGTCACCACACTATATAAAAAGATGTTGAGACACTAGAAAAAGTGCAGAGAAGAGCAACCAGGATGATGAGGGGACTGGAGGCTAAAACATACGATGAACGGTTGCAGGAACTGAGCATGGCTAGTCTAGTGAAGAGAAGGACCAGGGGAGACATGAGAGCATCTTCCAATATTTGAGGGGCTGCCCCAGAGAGGAGGAAGGGGGTCGAACTATTTTCCAAAGCCCCTGAAAGCCAGAGAAGGAACAATGGATGGGAACTGACCAAGGAGAGATTCAACCTGGAAATAAGGAGAAATTTCCTGACAGTGAGAACAATCAACCCATGGAAGAGAAGTTGCCTTCAGAAGTTGTGGGAGCTTCATCCCTGGAGGCTTTCAAGAAGAGCCTGGACTGACATCTGTCCAAAATGATGCAGAGTCTCCTGCTTGGACAGCGGGTTGGACTAGATGACCTCCAAGGTCCCTCTGTTCCTCTGTTAAAAGCTTGGATGACAAAGTGGTACCCTCTAACTGACCTCAACTTTCCCTAAAGTTGAGATGTCTACTGGCCAGATGGGAGACTGGTCATCTTCTCAGTCTGGGAAACTCTCCACTAAAGTACAGGCAATCCCGGACTTACAACAGTTCATATAGTGACCATAAGGGCACTGAAAAAAAGTGACTTATGACCGTTTTTCGCAAAAGGGATCCCGTGACCCTGGGAGATTGAAACCATCCTAAATATGAGTCGCCTGCCAAGCATCTCAATTTTGATCATGTGACCATGGAGATGCTGCAACGGTCGTAAGTGTGAAAAACGGTCATAAGTCCCGTTTTTCAGGGCCGTTGTAACTTTGGACGGTCCCTAAGCAATTGGTTGTACGTCGAGGATTACTTGCAATTCATTTCAGGTAGTCCTCGACCTACGGCCACAACGGAGCCCAAAATTGATGTCGCCAAACGAAACATTTGTTAGGTGAGTTTTCCCCCATCTTACGACCTTTCTTGCCACAGTTGTTAAGTGAATCGCTGTTAGGTTAGTCACATGGTCGTTAAGCGAATCTGGCTTCCCTTGTTGGTTTTGCTTCCCAGCAAGTTGCAAAAGGGGATCACACACGACGTTAACAACCGTCATAAATACGAGTCAGCTGCCAAGCGTCTCAATTTGGGTCACAGATTTCTTGAAAAACGGTCATAAGTCCCATTTTTTCAGGGCCGTTGTACTTTTGGACGGTCCCTAAACCAGCTAAAGCTGAGGAGCACCTGCAATTAATTACAACTCTTTGCAACATCAATGCATTTCTTGCCCCACCATCCATGATGGCTCAAAGATCAGGAAATTCTGGAACAAAGACAAACAGATTTCTCCCTCAGATGCATTTCTCTCACTGTCGCCCCACCTAAAGAGTAAACGTTGTGTTTGCTGGAGCGACAACTTACACAATCCTTAAATCTGTTGGGAAATGGGACAGGAAGAGTTTTTCTCTAAAGGTTAAATTTCCATGTACAGGAAGTCCATGTACAGGAAGACTTGTAACTCTTCGCTTAATGGCCGCTTAATGAAGTTACAAGGGCACTGGGAAAAGGGGGCTTATGACTGTGTTTCACACTTATGACCAGAGCAGGGGTGAAATCCAGCAGGTTCTGACAGGAAATTTTGAGTAGTTTGGAGAACGGCTGGCCCCAGAGTGGGGTGGGAATGGAGATTTTGCAATATCCTTCCCCTGCCATGCCACCAAGCCACGCCAACCAAACTACACCACGCCCACCAAGCCACGCCCACAGAACCGGTAGTAAAAAAAAATTGGATTTCACCACTGGACCAGAGGCCTTCAAACTTGGCAGCTTTAAGACTTGTGGACTTCAACTCCCAGAATTCTCCAGCCAGCTATGCTGGCTGGAGAATTCTGGGAGTTGAAGTCCACAAGTCTTCAAGCTACGCTGGCTGGAGAATTCTGGGAGTTGAAGTCCACAAGTCTTCAAGCTACGCTGGCTGGAGAATTCTGGGAGTTGAAGTCCACAAGTCTTAAAGCTCTGCTGGCTGGAGAATTCTGGGAGTTGAAGTCCACAAGTCTTAAAGCTCTGCTGGCTGGAGAATTCTGGGAGTTGAAGTCCACAAGTCTTAAAGCTGCCAAGTTTGGGGACCCCTGCTTATGACCGTTGCCGAATCTCCATGGCCACATGATCAAAAATTTAGAGGCTTGGCAACTGGCATGTACTTATGACAGTTGCAGTGTCCTGAGGTCATGTGATCTCTTTTTGAGACATTCCCAACAAGCAAAGTCAATGGACGAAGTCAGATTTACTTAACAACCAGTTTACTAACTTAACAACTGCAGTGATTCACTTGCCACAACTGTGGCAAGAAAGGTTGTAAAATGGAGCAGAATTACTCATTGTCTTGATCAGCTTAGCAATTGTAGTCGTAAGTCGAGGACTCTCTGCACAAGTGTCCATTCTGCTGTCTTCAGAAAAGGGTCTCAGTTGTGACCGGCCATCTTGGAACCAAATGGGCTCCCGAATGCTCTAAATGTGGTCCTTGACTTACGACCATTTGTTTCGCAATTGTTGGAATTGAAAAAAGGGAGTGAAAAAAGTGACTTACGATCGGTCCTTGCCCTTAGCAACTGGCGTGTATTTAAAACAAGTTGCAGTGACATATGATTGTCACTTCGGACGAGCAAAGTCAATAGAGAAAAGCAGATTTGCTTAATGACTCTGTGATTCATTTAAGGACCTGGCAAAAAGGGCTGTAAAATTGGGGGGCGAGTCACTTTGGGTTTGGCCAGTCTAGAGAAAATAAGGAGAAGGGGCTGATTATGATGGCAGTCTTTCAATATTTAAGGGGCTGCCACAAAGAGGAGGAGGTCAAGCTATTCTCCAAAGCCCCTGAAGGCAGGACAAGAAGCAACGGGTGGAAACTAATCAAGGAGAGAAGCAACCTGGAACTGAGGAGGAATTTTCTGACAGTGAGAACAATTAACCAGTGGAACTACTTGCCACCAGAGGTTGTGGGTGCTCCATCACTGGAGGTTTTAAAGAAGAGATTGGATAGCCACTTGTCTGACATGGTATAGGGTTTCCTGCTTTAAGCAGGGGGTTGGACTAGATGGCCTCCAAGGTCCCTTGCAACTCTGTTATTCTGTTATTCACTTAATAACCACATTGCTTAGCAACAAATACACCAATTCCAATTGTGGTTATAAATCAAAAAGCACCCGAAATCCAGTTAATGACCCGTGTTCTCTTTCAAGATAGACTATTTCTTTTCTCTGGTTTCTCTTTTCCTTCCCTGCACAAATCAATCCGCTTTTTGTTGCCTTAAACCTGCTAATTCTTCACCTCTTCCTTCCGAAAAGAATGGCTGTCACTTCTGCAAATTTCAAACGTATTTCAAACCTGCGGATCGTGTCCTCCCAACATGTAGGGAGTGCCATTTTTTTTAATGCAAGGATAGTCTTCTTTCGGTGAGGGAAATTTGGAAAGCTGTGGCATTTTGCTGGTGAAAAATGCTGGTAAATTCAAGGATATTGAGCAAGGTTGGTGCAGTGATTAAGGCATCAGGAGAAACCAGGAGACTGTGAGTTCTAGTTCTGCCTTAGGCATGAAAGCTGGCTGGGTGACTTTGGGCCAATCACCAGGAGATGGTGAGTTCTAGTTCTGCCTTAGGCATGAAAGCTGGCTGGGTGCCTTTGGGCCAATCACCAGGAGACGGTGAGTTCTAGTTCCGCCTTAGGCATGAAAGCTGGCTGGGTGCCTTTGGGCCAATCACCAGGAGACGGTGAGTTCTAGTTCCGCCTTAGGCATGAAAGCTGGCTGGGTGCCTTTGGGCCAATCACCAGGAGACGGTGAGTTCTAGTTCCGCCTTAGGCATGAAAGCTGGCTGGGTGCCTTTGGGTCAATCACCAGGAGACGGTGAGTTCTAGTTCCGCCTTAGGCATGAAAGCTGGCTGGGTGCCTTTGGGCCAATCACCAGGAGACGGTGAGTTCTAGTTCCGCCTTAGGCATGAAAGCTGGTTGGGTGCCTTTGGGCCAATCACCAGGAGGTGATGAGTTCTAATCCCGCCTTAGGCATGAAAGCTGGCTGGGTGCCTTTGGGCCAATCACCAGGAGACTGTGAGTTCTAGTTCCACCTTAGGCATGAAAGCTGGCTGGGTGCCTTTGGGCCAATCACCAGGAGACGGTGAGTTCTAGTTCCGCCTTAGGCATGAAAGCTGGCTGGGTGCCTTTGGGCCAATCACCAGGAGACGGTGAGTTCTAGTTCTGCCTTAGGCCTGAAAGCGAATTGGGTGACTTTGGGCCAATCACCAGGAGACGGTGAGTTCTAGTCCCGCTTCAGACCTGAAAACGGAGATGGGTGTCTTTGGCCCAATCCCTTACTACAGCTTAACCCACCTCCACAGTTTTGTTGTTGTGAGAAAAAAAAAGAGGAGAAGGAAGGGGTAACAGATAAGTTCCCGGCCTTGAGTTATTTATAAAAATAATAAAGGCAGGATGTGAATGAATAATAACCACTTCAAGGGATCCCAAGCTTGAAAGAAATGTTATCCTTGACGCAGCAATCATAACACCACGCAAGAAAAAAAAAATATCCACCAGTTTAAAGTTGAAAGATAATCTCTTCTTCAGGGAAAACCGTACAGATTTTTCATTTTTGTGGTGGTCAGTCACGTTGCAAGTGAAGTATTTATCCCAATTTTTTTTTGTCGCTGTTCAAATGATGATCTTCCTCTTTTGGTGGACTCCGTGGGTTGGAAGAAGCTGCCTGGAAAGGCCTTGATTCTTGAATGCCACTTGCGTTGCATAATTCCCGATATCTTCCTTTCTTTTCTTTTTTTTTCTCAAGGTTAAGGCGAAGGCTCCGTGACTTATTTAGAATTTGTTTCTCAATTTCTGGCCTTCTTCACTGGTTTTTCGAAACACCCACCGTGAAGCCGGAAGTGTGGAGGACGCCAAAGATTCAAAAATAAAAAAGTTGCAGACATTCGTGGTTAGGTCTGGGAGAAAAGGCTTGGGGGCAATGAGAATGAGACGGGAAGAAAGATTGTATTTGCAAGTACAGACATGGCTGATAAGAGGCTTCCTATCTGTGTCTGCTCACTTCAGGGACGTCCATGACTTACAAGGAATAGAATATGAGCCGGAAGGGACCTTCCGGAGGTCTTCTAGTCCAGCCCCCTGCTGAGCAGGAGAACCTATACCCGTGACGGCAAACCTATGGCACGCGTGCCAGAGGTGGCACACAGAGTCCTCTCTGTGGGCATGTCCGCTGTCACCAGCTGCTCTTCTGGTTTCCGGCGCCTGCCAGTTGGTCTTCGCAGGTGCCGGAAGTACCAGAAAATGGCCTGAAATTGGCCAGAAAGACGGGCAAAAATGGCCAAAAAACAGGCCGTTTTTCAGGCTGTTTTTTGAGGCGTTTCAGGCCGTTTTCAGGTCATTTTGGAGGCATTTTAGAGTTGTTTTCAGGCCATTTTTGGGGCCCATTTCAGACGACTTTTCGGGCTGTTATTTGGGCCATTTTGGGGCCATTTTTCAGGCTGTTTTTTTGGGGCGTTTCAGGCCATTTTGAGGGCGTTTTGGGGCTGTTTTCAGGCCATTTTGGGGGCGTTTTTGGATGTTTCAGGCCGATTTTGGGCCGGTTTTCAGGCCATTTTTAGGGCATTTCAGGCTGTTTTCAGGCCATTTTGGGGGGCGTTTCAGGCTGTTTTCAGGCCATTTTTGGGCTGTTTTTCAGGCTGTTTTCAGGCCCTTTTTCGGAAAAAACGGCCTGAAAATGGCCGAACAATGGCCTGAAAAAGGCCAAAAAACAGGCCATTTTCGGGCCGTTTTTCAGGCTGTTTTTTGGAGCATTTCAGGCCATTTTCAAGCCATTTTGAGGGCATTTTCAGACTGTTTTCAAGCCATTTTTGGGCTGTTTTTCAGAGTGTTTTTGGGGGCGTTTCAGGCTGTTTTCAGGCCATTTTGGGGGCGTTTTTGGGCTGATTTCAGGCCGTTTTTGGGGCGTTTTTCAGGCCATTTTAGGGCGTTTCAGGCTGTTTTCAGGCCATTTTGGGGAGCATTTTTGGGCTGTTTTTCAGGCCATTTTTGGGCTGTTTTTCAGGCCATTTTGGGGGGCTTCAGGCCGTTTTCAGATCATCTTTGGGGCGTTTTCAGACTGTTTTCAGGCCATTTTTGGGCTGTTTTTCAGAGTGTTTTTGGGGGTGTTTCAGGCTGTTTTCAGGCCATTTTTGGGGCGTTTTTCAGGCCATTTTAGGGCGTTTCAGGCTGTTTTCAGGCCATTTTGGGGGGCATTTTTGGGCTGTTTTCAGGCCATTTTGGGGGCGTTTTCAGGCTGTTTTCAGGCCATTTTGGGGCTGTTTTTCAGACTGTTTTCAGGCCATTTTGGGGCTGTTTTTCAGAGTGTTTTGGGGGGTGTTTCAGGCTGTTTTCAGGCCATTTTGGGGGGCATTTTTGGGCTGTTTTCAGGCCATTTTGGGGGCGTTTTTCAGGCCATTTTGGGGGGCGTTTCAGGCCGTTTTCAGACCATCTTTGGGTTGTTTTCAGGCTGTTTTCAGATTATTTTTGGGCCGTTTTTCAGGCCATGTTTGAGCTGTTTTTCAGGCCATTTTGGGGGGCGTTTCAGGCCGTTTTCAGACCATCTTTGGGGCGTTTTCAGGCTGTTTTTCAGGCCATTTTGGGGCTGTTTTTCAGGGCATTTTTTGGGGTGTTTCAGGCTGTTTTCAGACCATCTTTGGGGCATTTTCAGGCTGTTTTCAGACCATCTTTGGGGCATTTTCAGGCCGTTTTCAGACCATCTTTGGGGCATTTTCAGGCTGTTTTCAGGCCATTTTGGGGCTGTTTTTCAGGCTGTTTTTTGAGGCGTTTCAGGCCGTTTTCAGGGCATTTTGGGGGCATTTGGGGGCTGTTTTCAGGCCATTTGGGGACTGTTTTTCAGGCTGTTTTTTTGGGGTGTTTCAGGCCATTTTCAGGGCGTTTTCGGGCTGTTTTCAGGCCATTTTGGTGCTGTTTTTCAGGGTGTTTTGGGGGGTGTTTCAGGCTGTTTTCAGGCCATTTTGGGGGCGTTTTTGGATATTTTCAGGCCGTTTTGGGGCGTTTTTCAGGATGTTTTTTGGGGCGTTTCAGGCCATTTTCAGGGCATTTATGGACTGTTTTTCAGGCCCATTTTGGGCTGTTTTTCAGGCCATTTTGGGGCTGTTTTTCAGGCTGTTTTCAGGCCCTTTTTCGGAAAAAAAGGCCTGAAAACGGCTGAACAACGGCCTGAAAAAGGCCAAAAAACAGGCCATTTTATTGGGCCATTTGCCGGGCTGTTTTCAGACTATTTTGGGCCATTTTTGGCTCAAAAAAACGGCCTGAAAACGGCCAAAGAAACCACCCAAAAAACAGGCACGTGCGCGCCAGCCAGCTGGTTGTCGTGTTTCCGTTGCTCCAGCACACACACATGCACGAGCGTGCAATTTGGGCTCTTGGTGCCGAAAAGATTCGCCATCCCTGACTTATACCATTTTCAGATAAGTGACTGACAGCCATTCATTTAGTGACCGTTCGAAGTTCCAACGGCAGTGAAAAAAAGTTTTTCACACATACGACCGTGGCAGCATTCCCTGTGGTCATGTGATCAAAATTCAACAGCTTCGTATTTATGACAGTTGCACTGCACTTCATAAGGGTGGAAAGAAAGGTCATAAAACAAGGCAAATTTCTCTTAACCAACGTCTCATTTAGAAATGGATTATGTGGGGCTCAATTGTGGTTGTAAATTGAGGACTACCTGTATTGGGAGCTGGCTGTGACTAGGAATACAGTGTCAGAGTCCCAAGTAACGCCCCCTCAAGTAGTCCTCAAGTTATGACCACAATTGAGCCCATTGTCCTCACTGTCAGGAAATTTCTCCTTAATTCTAGGTTGCTTCTCTCCTTGATTAGTTTCCATCCATTTTTGTCCTGCCTTCAGGTGCTTTGGAGAATAGCTTGACTCCCTCTTTCTTTGTGGCAACCCCTGAGATATTGGAAGACTGCTATCATGTCTCCCCTGGTCCTTCTTTTCTCTAGACTAGATATACCAAAATCAGTTCAGAATAGAGCTGGAAGGGGCCTTTGAGGTCTTCTAGTCCAGCCCCCAGTTGGACTGTACCATGTCAGACAAGTGGTTGTCCAGTCTCTTCTTGAAAACCTCCAGTGATGAAGCACCCACAACTTCTGGTGGCAAGTAGTTCCACTGATTAATTGTTCTCACTGTCAGGAAATTTCTCCTCAGTTCTAAGTTGCTTCTCTCCTTGAGGAGTTTCCATCCGCTGCTTCTTGTCCTGCCTTATTCAGGGGCTTTGGAGAACAGCTTGACTCCCTCTTCTTTGGGGCAGCCTCTGAGATATTGGAAGATGCTATCCTGTCTCCCCTGGTCCTTCTTTGCATTAAATTGACATACCCAATTCCTACAACCATTCTTCATGTTTTAGCTTCCAGTCTAAAACATAAACTCCAATACATGGATTTGCACACTGTCGATCGATCAATCAATCAATCAGAATAGACCTGGACGGGATCTTGGAGGTCTTCTAGTCCAGCTCAAGCAGGAGACCCTATACCATGTCAGACAAGTGGCTGTCCAATCTCTGCTTTAAAAAACCTCCAGTGATGGAGCACCCACCACTTCTGGTGGCAAGTAGTTCCACTGATTAATTGTTCTCGCTGTCAGAAAATTCCTACTTAATTCCAGGTTGCTTCTCTCTTTGAGGAGTTTCCACCCATTGTTTCTTGTCCTGCCTTCAGGGGCTTTGGAGAATAGCTTGACCCCCTCCTCTTCTTTGTGGCAGCCCCTCAAATATTGGAAGACTGCCATCATGTCACCCCTAATTTTTCTCTTCGTTAAATTATACCCACCCAAATCCCGCAACCGTTCTTCGTATGTTTTTAGTCTCCAGGCCTTTTAATCATTTTAGTTGCTCTTCTCTGCCCTTTTCCCCAAAGTTCTGTTTTGATCATCATTTGATTTTTCTCGTAAGCCGTCGGCCACGGAGAAACGGAGACAAAGGCAACAGGGGTTGCTTCTGGAAAATTGGCAGCTCCTTCTCTTTCAACACAAGCTGTGCAGGAGGACACAGAATAAACAGGGATTTTGATGGTTTCAACCTGGAACATTGTGTAATGTGATGTCAACCGTGTCCAGAGGAAGCCGGGTGTTCAAAAAGCTTTGGCAAAAATTCAGATTTGTTTGTTTTGTTTGTTTTTGTTTTTTTTAATTTCACCCCATCTGTAAAGGTGATTAAAGTTCTAAGTGAATAAAAAAGTGAATAAAAAATCTAAATGATCCAGCGTGTTGCATTTCCATCAAGGATGCCAAAAGATCTGGTCTAAAAAAACAACCAAAAAAAAAAACGAGTACAAGGATGCTTACAAATATATATATATATATATATATATATATATATATATATATATATATATATATACATACATATATATATAAATTTGATTTATATGCTGCCCTTCTCCAGAGACTCAGGGCAGCTTACAGTGCGTTAAGCAATAGCCTTCATTCTTTTGTATATTTTTGTACAAAGTCAGCTTATTGCCCCCACAATCCGGGTCCTCAATTTACCTACCTTAGAAAGGATGGAAGGCTGAGTCAACCTTGAGCCTGGCAAGATTCGAACTTACTTTAATTGTAGACAGCTGGTGTTAAATTACAGTGCTTAGTCTGCTGAGCTATCCAGGCTCTGTTAATAAATTTTATTTATTGATCATCTTAAAATCGATGCCAAGTTGCCAAGCGCCTGGATTTGGATCAGGTGAACCATGTGTCTGCTGTGACGGTCGTAAGTGCAAGTCCTGGTCATAAAACACTTTTTTTTAATGCCGGCGTAACTTTGAATGGTCACTCAATGAATGGGCGAAAGGCAAAGACTACCTGTATATATTCCAGTAGGTTTCCAGATACAATTGATAGTATTGATTTAGGCCAGGGAACTCCAAATTTGGCAACTCGAAGGATTGTGGACTTCAATTCCCAGAATTCTTTATCCAGCCATGCTGGCTATGGAATTCTGGGAGTTGAAGTCTGCAAGGCTTAAAGGCTGGCTGAGGAATTCTGGGAGTTGAAGTCCATAAGTCTTAAAGACTGGCTGGGGAAATCTGAGAATTGGAGTCCGCAAGTCTTAACGGCTTTCTGAGGAATTCTGGGAGTTGAAGTCCACAAGTCTTAAAGCTGCCATATTTGGAGACCCCTGGTTTAGAACTTTTGAGCTCTAAGTGACTGACAAGACCACCTCAGCTAAATACAGATAGTCCTCGACTGACGACTACAATTGAGCCCAAATTTTCTGTTGCTAAGCAAGACATTTCTTAAGCGGGTTTTGCCCCATTTTACGACTGTTCTTGCTGCGGTTGTTAAGTGAATCGCTGCCGCTGCTAAGTTAGTCACACGGTTGTTAAGCGAATCTGCCTTCCCCCTTTGACTTTGCTTGTCAAAAGGTCTCCCAAAAAAGGGATCATGTGACCCCGGGATACTGCGACCGTCATAAATACAAGTCAGTTGTTGAGTGTCTTAATTTTGATCACGTGACCACAGCGATGCTGCAACGGTCATAAGTGTGAATAACGGTCGTAAGTCACTTTTTTTTTTTTTTAGTGCTTTTATAACTTTGAACGGTCGTTTAGCAAACTGTTGTAAGGAAGGACAATTAACCCGTGGAACGACTTGCCACCAGAAGTTGTGGGTGCTTCATCACTGGAGGTTTTTAAGAAGAAACTGCACAGTCACTTGTCTGACATGGTAGAGGGCAGTGATGGCTAACCTTTTTGCCATCGCGTATCAGGAGCGGGGGTGGTGGGTGGGGGATTGCGCGCGCGGGTACCCACATCCATAATTCTGTGCACCTCGCCTCCGTGCATGCGCACGCAACCACCCCCCGCTCCCAGTAGGCCCATTTTTCTCTCTCACTAGGCTCTAGACCCTTTCTAGGAGTCTGGGGAGGGCGAAAATAGCCTTCCCCATCCTCCCCCGGAGGCCGGAAATGGCTCGTTTGCCAACTTCTGGTGGGAAGGCCCGTTTTTTGCTGTCCCCAGGCTCCAGAGCCTCTCTAGGAGTCTGGGGATGGCGGAAACAGCTTTATCCACCACCCCGGAGGCCAGAAACAGCCTGTTTGCCAACTTCCGGCCCGGTCCGGTCTGCAAGCGCCGGAGCTGAGCTCACATGTCCACCAATATGGCTACACGTGCCACCTGTGGCACGCGTGCCATAGGTTCGCCGTCACGGGTATAGGGTCTCCTGCTTCAGCAGGGGGCTGGACTAGAAGACCTCACAGGTCCCTTCCAGCTCTATTCTGAAGGGAATTGAATTGGGTATATATCTAGTCTGGTGAAAAGAAGGACCAGGGGAGACATGAGAGCAGACTTCCAATATCTCAGGGGCTGCCCCAAAGAAGAGGGAGTCAAGCTATTCTCCAAAGCCCCTGAATAAGGCAGGACAAGAAGCAGCGGATGGAAACCAATCAAGGAGAGAAGCAACGTAGAACTAAGGAAGAAGTTCCTGACAGTGAGAACAATCAACCAGTGGAACTGCTTGCCACCAGAAGTTGTGGGTGCTCCAACACTGGAGATTTTTAAGCAGAGGCTGGGCAAGGCTTTGTCTGAAAAGGTATAGGGATTCCTGCCTGAGCAGGGGGTTGGACTAGATGACCTCCAAGGTCCCTCCCAGCTCTGATTCCGGTTCAAGTCAAGGACCACCTGCAGAACGGATCGTCCAATTTGGTCATCGAGGCTGGGAATGACGAAGACTCCTTCCTTACCCACATTTTTTTTTTTTTTAAATTTGATTTATATGCCGCCCTTCTCCGGAGACTCAGGGCGGCTTACAATGTGCTCAGCAATAGCCTTCATCCTTTTGTATATTTTATACAAAGTCAGCTTATTGCCCCCACAACTGGGTCCTCAATTTACCTACCTTAGAAAGGATAGAAGGCTGAGTCAACCTTGAGCCTTGGCGAGATTCGAACCTGCAGTAATTGCAGGCAGCTGGTCTTAATAACCAGCTTAATAACAGGGTGCCTTAGACCACTGTACTACCAAGGCTCTTTTCAGACGGGTTGGTGTGGCTGAGACACCATTTCTTTCCACCCTGGGCTGGGCCTGATGCCTTGTCACCCTCTCTGACTGTCGTCCAGGCTGGTGTTGGTTTTGGGTTGGTGCCATCCGATACTCGGTGTTGTAACTGTGCTTGCTTTTCTCCTCTTTCGATTCTGGCCCTCTTGACACTTTTCACTATTTCTGCATGTAAGGATATATATATACTAGCTGGACGCCCGTGCTTCACTTACAAAACTATGTGCTCGGGCTTGATAAATTAATACTTGCAGCCTGAAACTTAATGTGGAATATGTAACTCCGTAGCATCCGAGTGTGTGAATATAATGCAACTGGCAGTTGGAACAGAGTGGGAAGGGGAATAGAAGGTCCCAGCCCGCAGCATCCATCGGTATTCATCTGGCTAGCATCCCGTCAGTGTGTGAGAGAGTTGAGGGGTGTTTGGAAACTCAAACTGTATTTGCTGGGTGAGCAAGAAGGAGACAGGAAGGAGGCTGGGTATGGCTTAAGCTCAACTGTTTTGCAGTAAAGCTGCTTGCTGCTGTTAAAGTAAAACTGAAAGCGAAACTCCTCTCCTCTGCTTGTGTTTTGCATTTGGAACAGATTTCTTTTCAGGTGGGGAGGGGGAGTACAAGTCCTTAGCATCAGAGCGTGTTAATAATAATATAGGAAATACTAATGCTCTGATGGCCATTTCGAAAAATCCTTTCTTAGTGAGCACCTAGAAGCCAAGGGGAACATACATGGCAAATTTCAAGTTTGTAGGCTTTACAGTTCTAGGGATTTCGTGATTACGGCGTGAGTGGTTTTTGCTTTTATATATATATATATATATATATATATATATTCTTAATGTAAACCTCTTTGAATCGTACGTATCATATTGGCCGGGAACCAAATGAAACAATCGCGGTAAATATTGGTTGAACATTTTGCTCACTGTTGTGCAATTTGCTTGGCTTGCATTTATCAGGCTGTATAAACTACGATTTGTTACAGGTAGTCCTCAACTTACAACCGTTCACTTAGTGACCATTCGAAAAAAACGACGGCAGTGAAAAAAGCGACATCAACCATGGGTTATAGGTAGTCTTCAACTTACAACCGCAACCGGGATCAGAATTTATATGGCTAAGCAAGGCGACGACTCAACTCCGATTTTTACGATTATTTCTTTCATTGCCGTTGTGAAGTTAGTGAGACGGTCGTTAAGCGAATCCGGCTTCCCCATCGACTTTTGCTTGTCAAAAGGTCGCAAAAGGGGATCACGTGACCCCCCCGGGACATTGCAACCATAATATGAGTCAGCTGCCAAGCGCCTGAATTTTAATCACGTGAAAGTGGGAAATGCTGCAGCGGTCGTAAATGTGAAACCCAGTCATAAGTCACTATTTTCAGTGCCGTTGTGACTTTGAACGGTCACTAAACTAGTCGTTGTAAGTCGAGGATTACCTGTATTATTTAAATTTTTTCTGTCTTTTCTTCAGGAGCTTGAAAAAAGCAATTATAGCCTTCCCTCATCCCATGTTACCTACACAACGACCCTTTGAGGTAGGCCGAGCTGAGAACCAGCAAATACCTCGAAGTCTGCTCAAGATTTTGCCCCGACTGACAATATTTTACTCGATTCCCTTGTCTGTCACGAGAAAATCAGATTCATCTAGCGATGATTTCTGGTTAAAAACATATCAAATTTATCTAAAAACTACAGTCCTTGACTTATAACAATTCATTTAGTGTCCGTTTGAAGTTAAAACCACCCAGAAAAAAAGTGACTTACGACCGTTATCCACACTTACAACCCCTTGCAGCTTCCTCATGGCCGCGTGATCAGAATTCAGATGTTTGGCAGCTGACTCATACTTATGACGGTTGTTGGGGTCACTTAATCCCCTTTTGCGACCTTCCGACGAGCAAAGTCGATGAGGGAAGCCAGATTCGTTTAACAACCAGGTTACTAACATAATAAGGTTGTAAAATGGCCGAGGGGGTGGAAAATCACTTAACAACTGTCTCATTTAGCAACGGAATTCCACGGTGGTCATAAGTCGAGGCCCACCGGTAGGAGTGTCCGCCTTTCTTACAAAATAGCACGAGGGCAGCGGTTTTGTCCTTGCAACTTCTTTCTGACTTCGTTTTTTTTTTTTTTTATTCTCCTTTTCGGTTTTCCCCATTTTGCGTAACTTTTTCTCGCTATCCACATTTTTCAAAGCGAGTAAAAATGCCGCCTTTTTTCATTGCACAAGATTCGTTTGCTCTGTGCAAACGGTTCTCAGCTTGTTGGTTTTGTGTTCTCGTTTTTTTCTCTTCTTTTCTTTTCTTTTAAGGAGTAACCAGTTTGACTTCTCACTGCTTATGCAACCACAATTTTCCTCCAGGTTTTGTCCTCCGGCGGTGACCTCCAACACATCTGAATTTACAAATGGAGACGGAGGAAGAATCACACCGAATCATGGAATCCTAAGACAGGAAGGGACTTTGGGAGGTCATCCATTCCAACCCCCTGCTCAAACAGGAGAACCTATACCCAGAGGTGGGTTTCAGCAGGTTCTGACCAGTTCTGGAGAACCGGTAGCGGAAATTTTGAGTAGTTCGGAGAACCAGTAGTAAAAAATTCTGACTGGCCCCGGCCCCATCTATACTCTGCCTCCCAAGTCCCAGCTGATTGAGAGGAAATGGGGATTTTGCAGTAACCTTCCCCTGCCACGCTCACCAAGCCACACCCACAGAACCGGTAGTAAAAATTTTTGAAACCCACCACTGCCCTATACTGTGTCAGACAAATAGTTGTCCAATCTCTTCTTGAAAACCTCCAATGAGGGAGCACTCACAACTTCTGGAGGCAAGTAGTTCCAGTGGTTAATTATTCTCACTGTCAGGAAATTCTTCCTGCCCTCAGGTGCTTTGGGAGAATAGCTTGACTCCCTCTTCTTTGGGGCAGCCACTCAAATACTGGAAGGCAATTATCATGTCTCCCCAGTCCTAGAATAGAGTAGAATGGAGTGGAGTGGAGTGGAGTGGAGTGGAGTGGAGTGGAGTAGAGTAGAGTAGAGTAGAGTAGAGTAGAGTAGAGTAGAGTAGAGTAGAGTAGAATAGAATAGAATAGAATAGAATAGAATAGAATAATAATAATGAATGGAATAGAATAGAATAGAATAGAATAGAATAGAATAGAATAATAATAATGAATGGAATAGAATAGAATAGACAAGAATGAAATGGAATGGAATGGAATAGAATAGAATAGAATAGAATAGAATAGAATAGAATAGAATAGAATAGAATAGAATAGAATAGAATAATAATAATGAATGGAATAGAATAGAAAAGAATGGAATGGAATGGAATGGAATAGAATAGAATAGAATAGAATAGAATAGAATAGAATAGAATAGAATAAGAATAATGAATGGAATAGAATAGAATAGAAAAGAATAGAATGGAATGAAATGGAATGAAATAGAATAGAATAGAGTAGAGTAGAATAGAATAGAATAGAATAGAATAGAATAGAATAGAATAGAATAGAATAGAATAATAATAATGAATGGAATAGAATAGAAAAGAATGGAATGGAATGGAATAGAATAGAATAGAATAGAATAGAATAGAATAGAATAGAATAGAATAGAATAAGAATAATGAATGGAATAGAATAGAATAGAAAAGAATAGAATGGAATGGAATGGAATGAAATAGAATAGAATAGAATAGAATAGAATAGAATAGAATAGAATAGAATAGAATAGAATAGAATAGAATAGAATAATAATAATGTAATAGAATAGAATAGAAAAGAATAGAATGGAATGGAATGGAATGGAATGAAATGGAAGAGAATGGAATGGAATAGAATAGAATAGAATAGAATAGAATAGAATAGAATAGAATAGAATAGAATAGAATAGAATAGAATAGAATTAATGGAATGGAATGGAATGGAATGGAATAGAATAGAATAGAATAGAATAGAATAGAATAGAATAGAATAGAATAGAATAGAATAGAATTAATGGAATGGAATGGAATGGAATGGAATGGAATGGAATAGAATAGAATAGAATAGAATAGAATAGAATAGAATAGAATAGAATAGAATAGAATAGAATAGAATAGAATAGAATAATAATAATGGAATAGAATAGAATAGAAAAGAATAGAATGGAATGGAATGGAATGGAATGAAATGAAATGGAAGAGAATGGAATGGAATAGAATAGAATAGAATAGAATAGAATAGAATAGAATAGAATAGAATAGAATAGAATAGAATTAATGGAATGGAATGGAATAGAATAGAATAGAATAGAATAGAATAGAATAGAATAGAATTAATGGAATGGAATGGAATGGAATGGAATAGAATAGAATAGAATAGAATAGAATAGAATAGAATAGAATAATAATAATGGAATAGAATAGAATAGAAAAGAATAGAATGGAACGGAATGGAATGAAATGGAAGAGAATGGAATGGAATAGAATAGAATAGAATAGAATAGCAAAGTTGGAAGGGACCTTGGAGGTCTTCTAGTCCAACCCCCTGCTCAGGCAGAAAGCCCTACACACCATTTTAGACAAAAGGCTGTCCCGTCTCTTCTTAAAAATTTCCGGTGTTGGAGCACCCACAAACATCTGGTGGCAAGTTGTTCCACTGGTTAAAATCGTTCGGTCTGGAAATTCCTCCTGAATTCCAGGTTGCTTTCTCTCCTTGATGAGTTTCCACCCGTTGCTTCTTTTCCTGCCTTTCAGGTCCTTTGCACAGTTCAGATTGGTCCAAAATTCAGCCTGAAACAACATTTTTTTTCCAACTGTCTGCATAGCTGGCTGGGGGGGATTCTGGGAGTTGTAGTCCACCCTAAGAAAATCCCCAGCCAGCTATGAAAACAATTGAATTTAGTTAAATGTTGTCAGTTGGGGGAAGGGGGCCTGACTATTTGTATAGGGTATTTAATTTGTCAGTTCTCAGCTTGGCCTACCTCAAAGGGTTGTTGTGTCGGAAAAATGGGACGAGGGAAGGCTCTAAGTGCTCACTCCTGAAGGAAAGACAGAAAAAAGTATACAGTAAATAGCACAGGTCTCTCTTGACTTCCAAATTTTCACTTAGTGACCTTTCCAAGATATAAAGGAAAATTGCCAAGGTTTGAGAAATGCTAATTTAGCATCAGCAAGGGGTTGAATCAGACTGTCGTAAAAGGTACAGAGGGGTGGACTAGAAGACCTCCAAGGCCCCTTCCAACTCTGTTATTCTTCCAACATTCTCCGATTCTATTTGCAGGCCATTTCATTCGCTGGAAACAGAACGGGTTCGGTCCTCTATTCGTTACTTCCGCATATATAAATATAGAAAGATGCAGTTCTCCCTAAAGCTTTACTTTCTCTTTTCTTTTTCATCACGTCTGTTTATTTTTTTCCCCCAGAGCGGTCAAAGTTTCGTTCTTTCTTTTTGCTTCTCCAATGCGAAGAAAGTTAAGCCCAACTTCCTCCTCGTTGCCCATCCATTCGGACAAAGAACTCTTTCAAAATCCTTTCCTGGCATTTAAACGATGGTGAACTTCGTTGGAAGCCTCCGTCCTTGGGGTGGGGGGGTGGGGGGGGTTTGAATGGGTTCAGGGTTTTGATTGCTCAGAACATTTTGATGTCTTTTGACACCTCCTGTAGACAGATAGTCCTCGATTTACAAGCATCTCCTGGTGACTGGTGACCAAAGTCACCCAGCCAGCTTTCCTGGTTAAGGCAGGACTAGAACTCACCATCTCCTGGTGATTGGCCCAAAGTCACCCAGCTGGCTTTCATGGCTAATGTAGAGCTAGAACTCACCATCTCCTGGTGATTGGTCCAAAGTCACCCAGCCAGCTTTCCTGGTTAAGGCAGGACTAGAACTCACCATCTCCTGGTGATTGGCCCAAAGTCACCCAGCTGGCTTTCATGGCTAATGTAGAGCTAGAACTCACCATCTCCTGGTGATTGGTCCAAAGTCACCCAGTTGGCTTTCATGCCTGAACCAGGACTAGAACTCACCATCTCCTGGTGATTGGCCCAAAGTCACCCAGCTGGCTTTCATGGCTAATGTAGAACTAGAATTCACCATCTCCTGGTGATTGGCCAAAGTCACCCAGCTGGCTTTCATGGCTAATGTAGAACTAGAATTCACCATCTCCTGGTGATTGGCCCAAAGTCACCCAGTTGGCTTTCATGCCTGAACCAGGACTAGAACTCACCATCTCCTGGTGATTGGTCCAAAGTCACCCAGTTGGCTTTCATGCCTGAACCAGGACTAGAACTCACCATCTCCTGGTGATTGGTCCAAAGTCACCCAGTTGGCTTTCATGCCTGAACCAGGACTAGAACTCACCATCTCCTGGTGATTGGCCCAAAGTCACCCAGTTGGCTTTCATGCCTAAACCAGGACTAGAATTCACCATCTCCTGGTGATTGGCCCAAAGTCACCCAGCTGGCTTTCATGGCTAATGTAGAACTAGAACTCACCATCTCCTGGTGATTGGCCAAAGTCACCCAGCTGGCTTTCATGGCTAATGTAGAACTAGAATTCACCATCTCCTGGTGATTGGCCAAAGTCACCCAGCTGGCTTTCATGGCTAATGTAGAACTAGAACTCACCATCTCCTGGTGATTGGCCCAAAGTCACCCAGCTGGCTTTCATGGCTAATGTAGAACTAGAACTCACCATCTCCTGGTGATTGGCCCAAAGTCACCCAGCTGGCTTTCATGGCTAATGTAGAACTAGAACTCACCATCTCCTGGTGATTGGCCAAAGTCACCCAGCTGGCTTTCATGGCTAATGTAGAACTAGAATTCACCGTCTCCTGGTGATTGGCCCAAAGACACCCAGTTGGCTTTCATGCCTAAGCCAGGACTAGAACTCACCATCTCCTGGTGATTAATCGAAAGTCACCCAGCTAGCTTTCCTGGTTAAGGCAGGACTAGAACTCACCATCTCCTGGTGATTGGCCCAAAGTCACCCAGCTGGCTTTCTTTTTTTCTTTTTTCTAAGATTTTTTATTTTATACACAAACAAACATTTAATACATCAGTCATTTTCCATGTGACATCTCGGTGTTTTCTCCATGGCTTCCCCTTTTTGTTGTTTCTTCTGTCTTCGTTTTCACCAAATCTATTACAACATTTCTCCAAAAATACAATATTCTAATTATACCATTTTCTTAGATAGCTATTAGTTTGCTTATCTATATCTCTTTTCTAACCAATGGTAAAATTGATCCCATATCTTAAAATATTCTAAATCCTCTCTTTCTTTAATCATCAAAGTTAATCTATTCATTTCTGCACAGCCTAGAGGTTTTTTTAATCACTTTTCCTTCCAGAGGTATTTTCTCTGCTTTCCAGTTTTGTGCAAAAACAATCCTTGCAGCTGTTATTACATGTATAATCAAATAAATATTTTCTTTGCTAGTTTTCTCTGGACCCAGTTGACTTTCATGCCTAAGCCAGGACTAGAACTCACCTTCTCCTGGTGATTGATCCAAAAGCTTTCATGCTTAAAGCAGGACTAGAACTCACCATCTCCTGGTGATTGGCCCAAAGTCACCCAGTTGGCTTTCATGCCTAAGGCAGGACTAGAACTCACCGTCTCCTGGAAATTGGCCCAAAGTTATCCAGGTGGCTTTCATACCTGAGGCAGGACTAGAACTCACAGTCTCCTGGTGATCGGCCCAAAGTCACCCACCTGGCTTTCATTCCTAAGGCAGGACTAGAACTCACAGTCTCCTGGTGATTGGCCTAAAGTCACCCAGCTGGCTTTCATGCCTAAGGCAGGACTAGAACTCACCGTCTCCTGGAAATTGGCCCAAAGTTATCCAGGTGGCTTTCATACCTGAGGCAGGACTAGAACTCACAGTCTCCTGGTGATTGGCCCAAAGTCACCCAGTTGGCTTTCATGCCTAAGGCAGGACTAGAACTCACCGTCTCCTGGAAATTGGCCCAAAGTTATCCAGGTGGCTTTCATACCTGAGGCAGGACTAGAACTCACAGTCTCCTGGTGATCGGCCCAAAGTCACCCACCTGGCTTTCATTCCTAAGGCAGGACTAGAACTCACAGTCTCCTGGTGATTGATCCAAAGTCACCTAACCAGCTTTTATGCCTAAAGCAGGACTAGAACTCCCCGTCTCCTGGTGATTGGCCCAAAGTCACCCAGTTGGCTTTCATGCCTAAGGCAGGACTAGAACTCCCCGTCTCCTGGTGATTGATCCAAAGTCATCTAACCAGCTTTTATGCCTAAAGCAGGACTAGAACTCACCATCTCCTGGTGATTGATCCAAAGTCACCTAACCAGCTTTTATGCCTAAAGCAGGACTAGAACTCACCGTCTCCTGGTGATTGATCCAAAGTCACCTAACCAGCTTTTATGCCTAAAGCAGGACTAGAACTCCCCGTCTCCTGATGATTGGCCCAAAGTCACCCAGTTGGCTTTTATGCCTAAGGCAGGACTAGAACTCCCCGTCTCCTGGTGATTGATCCAAAGTCATCTAACCAGCTTTTATGCCTAAAGCAGGACTAGAACTCCCCATCTCCTGGTGATTGATCCAAAGTCACCTAACCAGATTTTATGCCTAAAGCAGGACTAGAACTCACCATCTCCTGGTGATTGATCCAAAGTCACCTAACCAGCTTTTATGCCTAAGGCAGGACTAGAACTCCCCATCTCCTGGTGATTGATCCAAAGTCACCTAACCAGATTTTATGCCTAAAGCAGGACTAGAACTCACCGTCTCCTGGTGATTGATCCAAAGTCACCTAACCAGCTTTTATGCCTAAAGCAGGACTAGAACTCCCCGTCTCCTGGTGATTGATCCAAAGTCATCTAACCAGCTTTTATGCCTAAAGCAGGACTAGAACTCCCCATCTCCTGGTGATTGATCCAAAGTCACCTAACCAGCTTTTATGCCTAAAGCAGGACTAGAACTCCCCGTCTCCTGGTGATTGGCCCAAAGTCACCCAGTTGGCTTTCATGCCTAAGGCAGGACTAGAACTCCCCGTCTCCTGGTGATTGATCCAAAGTCATCTAACCAGCTTTTATGCCTAAGACAGGACTAGAACTCCCCGTCTCCTGGTGATTGATCCAAAGTCATCTAACCAGCTTTTATGCCTAAAGCAGGACTAGAACTCCCCGTCTCCTGGTGATTGATCCAAAGTCACCTAACCAGATTTTATGCCTAAAGCAGGACTAGAACTCACCGTCTCCTGGTGATTGATCCAAAGTCATCTAACCAGCTTTTATGCCTAAAGCAGGACTAGAACTCACCGTCTCCTGGTGATTGATCCAAAGTCACCTAACCAGCTTTTATGCCTAAAGCAGGACTAGAACTCCCCGTCTCCTGGTGATTGATTGAAAGCCACCAGCCAGCTTTCCTGGTTAAGGCAGGACTAGAACTCACCATCTCCTGGTGATTAGTCCAAAGTCACCCAGCTGGCTTTCATGCCTAAGGCAGGACTAGAACTCACTGTCTCCTGGTGATTGGCCCAAAGACACCCAGCTGGCTTTCATGCCTAAACCAGGACTAGAACTCACCCTCCCGTTTTCTAGCCTACCGCCTTAACCACTAGGCCAAACTGTCATGCCGACGAGGCCAATGTGTCATTCGCACTGTTGGTGTGACACTATCCCAGCCCTCCTGACATCACCCCCTGGATTTGCAGAGACTTACCGGCTTAAAGTTCATTGTAAAATTCGATCTCACGACCCACTGGTCTTGAAATTCCCACACATCCTTCTGGAAGCTTAGACCCTGGTATCACCCTTGCTAACGCTACGCCTGCATCCGTATTCACACGGAGAAACAGCCACTCCAAATATGGTGCCCGAGGCCTATGAACTTTCCACGTTTGCAGAGTAAAGATAGAATCGATAGACGCAGCTCTCCTGGGGATGGGGGGAAACCCACCCAACTATCTGGAACGAGCTCCCCCCAGAGATACGGAGGATCCCGGATCTGCGCACCTTCCACCGCGCCTTAAAGACCTTACTATTTCACCAGGCCGGCCTGGCCTAATTTTCCCCCTCTTTTATAAAAGATTTTTAAAATTTTAAATATCTTTTAGTATTTATATATTCAATTTTAAATTGGTTTTAAAAGTTTGGGGTTTTAAATTTGTCGGGGCCAAAATTATTTAATTTGATTTTATTCTATTTTTTAAATTTTGTATTGTATGTGTTTTTATTGTCTGGCTGTGCACCGCCCTGAGTCCTTCGGGAGTAGGGCGGTATAGAAATCTAATAAATAAATAAATAAATAAATAAATAAATAAATAAATAAACCCCAAGGATTAGCAGGATTATTATCAATAGCAACTTCCTGGCTGAGATGTATGGAATACTTTCCCAAGAGGCGGGGAATGTGTCTGCCAGGAAAGCGAAGTAACCAAATTCAGTGTAGAGAAAAGTAAAGTCTTACACTGAGGCAAGAAAAAACAGAAGTGCACATATAGACTGGGTGAAACCAGGCTTAATAGCAGTGACTGTTTTTTTTTGTTTGTTTGTTTGTTTTTAATTTGATTTATATGCCGCCCTTCTCCGGAGACTCAGGGCGGCTTACAATGCGTTAAGCAATAGCTTTCATTCTTTTGTATATTTATACAAAGTCAGCTTATTGCCCCCACAATCTGGGTCCTCAATTTACCTACCTTAGAAAGGATGGAAGGCTGAGCCGACCTTGAGCCTTGGCGAGATTCGAACCTGCAGTAATTGCAGGCAGCTGGTCTTAATAACCAGCTTGATAACAGGGTGCCTTAGACCACTGTACTACCAAGGCTCTTGTGAGAGGGATCTGGGAGTCTTAGCGGAGAACCAGCTAAATATGAGCCAGCCGTGTGCGGCAACAGCCAAAAAAGCCAACGCAATCCTAAATTGCATTAACAGAGGGATACAATCAAGATCACATGAGATATTAATACCACTCTATAAAACCTTAGTAAGACCACACCTAGAGTAATGCATCCAGTTTTGGTCCCCACACTATAAAAAAGAGGTTGAGACTCTAGAAAGAGTGCAGAGAAGAGCCACAAAGAGGATTAGGGGACTGGAGGCTAAAACATACGAAGAACGGTTGCAGAAACTGGGCCTGGCTAGTCTAGTGAAGAGAAGGACCAGGGGAGACAGGAGAGCATCTTCCAATATTGGAGGGGCTGCCACAGAGAGGAGGAAGGGGGTCAAGCTATTTTCCAAGGCACCCAAAGGGCAAACAAGGAATAATGGATGGAAAGGAGAGGAGGGGAGAGGAGAGAAGAGGAGAGAAAAGAGAAGAGAGAAGAGAAGAGAAGAGAAGAGAAGAAGAAGAGAGGAGGAAGGAGGTCAAGATATTTTCCAAGGCACCCGAAGGGCAAACAAGGAATAATGGATGGAATCTGATCAAGGAGAGAGCCAACAGAAGAGGAGAGGAGAGGAGTAGAGAAAAGAGAAGAGAAGAGAGAAGAGAAAAGAGAAGAGAAAAGAGAAGAGAAAAGAAAAGAGAAGAGAAGAGGAGAGAAAAGAGAAGAGGAGAAGAGAAGAGAAGAGAGAAGAGAAGAGAAGAGAAGAGAGAAGAGAAGAGAAAAGAGAAAAGAGAAGAGAAGAGAAAAGAGGAGAGAAAAGAGAAGAGGAGAAGAGAAGAGAAAAGAGAAGAGAAAAGAGGAGAGGAGAGGAGAGAAAAGAGAAGAGAAGAAGAGAAGAGAGAAGAGAAAAGAGAAGAGGAGAGAAAAGAGAAGAGGAGAGAAGAGAAGAGAAGAGAGGAGAGGAGAGGGGAGGGGAGGGGAGGGGAGGGGAGAGGAGAGGAGAGGAGAGAAGAGAAGAGAAGAAGAAGAGAGGAGGAAGGGGTCAAGGTATTTTCCAAAGCCCCCGAAGGCCAGACAAGGAATCATGGATGGAAACTGATCAAGGAGAGATTCAACCTAGAAATCAGGAGGAATTGTATGACTGTGGGAACTGTTAACCAGTGGAACGACTTGCCACCAGAAGCTGTGGGAGCTTCATCCCTGGAGGCTTTCGAGAAGAGACTGGACTGCCATCGGTCAGAAACGGTGTAGGGCTTCCTGCTTGGGCAGGGGGTCGGACTAGATGACCTCCAAGGTCCCTCCCGACTCTCTTCCTTTGTCATCTGTTGATCACCCTCTGTTGATGCCATTTGGCTTCCAAGGAAGCTTCAAAACCTTCTGCTGGTCCTGCCAAGAGGAGAAGGTGCGGCAGGGAAGGAGGGAGGGCAGAGCAGAGCAGCGGCGGGGCCGGGCCAGGCTGGGGAGCTGGGCGGGTTCGCGGCTGGCTGCGGCTCTTCCCCGCCGGAGCCCGAGCAGAGCAGAGCAGAGCAGAGCAGAGCGCGGCGTGGTTCCCAGGGACGTCTCGCCTCTTTTCTCGCCGCCCCCGGGCAAAGCAAGCAAGCGGGGCTGCCGATCGGGCGCTGCGGGGCCAGGTGTCCGAGGCCAGGTAGGAGCTCCGCGGAAGGGCGCAGTGGGGCAGCTGCCAGGCTGGGCAAGAGCCGCTCCTGCGCCCCGGGGAAGCGCAAAGCAAGGAGCTCGGGGCTTCCACGAGGGAAGCAGGGAGGGAGGGAGGGTGAGGGGGGGGCTGTTATGGGAAGCACGGATAGCTGACCTCTAAGGTTCCCCCTTTTTTTTGGACCGTGGAAGAAGCCGCCTTGGGGAGAGAAAGGGGGTCCCCCAGGCTTTCCCCCATTTAAAGGGTGGGGGGGCTGTTGTGGAAGGCATGGATAGCTGACCTCTAAGGTTCCTCCCCTTTTTTGGACCGCGGAAGAAGCCACCTTGGGGGAGAGAAAGGGGGTCCCCCAGGCTTTCCCCCATTTAAAGGGTGGGGGGCTGTTGTGGGAGGCTCGGATAGCTGACCTCTAAGGTCCCCCCTTTTTTTTGGACCGTGGAAGAAGCCGCCTTGGGGAGAGAAAGGGGGTCCCCCAGGCTTTTCCCCATTTTAGGGGTGGGTGACCAGTCTTGAAAGGCTCGGATTTATTTATTTATTTATTTATTTATTAAATTTTTATACCGCCCCCTCTCCCGAAGGACTCGGGGCGGTGAACAGCCAAAATTAAAAACACACAATACAAATATTAAAATACATTAAAACAGAATTAAATTATCTTAGGCTTCTCCAATTTAAAACCCCATTACCCATAAAATTCACCAATTAAAAAATTTTTTAACCCAGCCCGGCTTGCTGAAATAAAAACGTCTTCAGGGCCCGGCGGAAGGTCCGGAGATCCGGGATTAGTCGTATCCCTGGGGGCAGCTCATTCCAGAGGGCGGGTGCCCCCACAGAGAAGGCTCTTCCCCGGGGGGTCGCCAGCCGACATTGCCTGACAGACGGCACCCTGAGGAGACCCTCTCTGTGGGAGCGTGTTGGCCGGTGGGAGGTTATCGGAGGCAGAAGGTGGTCTCGTAAATAACTGGGTCCTAAGCCATGGAGCGCTTTGAAGATGAGAACCAACACCTTGAAGCGCACTCGGAAGACCACCGGAAGCCAATGCAGCTCGCGCAGGAGAGGTGTCACGTGGGAGCGCCATGCCGCCCCCATAAGTACCCGCGCGGCCGCATTCTGCACCAGTTGGAGCCTCCGAGTGCTCCTCAAGGGGAGCCCCATGTAGAGAGCATTACAGTAGTCAAGGCGGGAAGTAACGAGGGCATGAGTGACCGTGCATAGGGAGTCCCGATCCAGAAAGGGGCGCAACTGGCGTATCAGGCGAACCTGATAGCTGACCTCTAAGGTTCCCCCCCTTTTTATGGACCTCGAAAGAAGCCGCTTTGGGGGAGAGAAAGGGGATCCCCCAGGCTTTCCCCCATGTAAAGGGTGGGGGGGCTGTTGTGGGAGGCACGGATAGCTGACCTCTAAGGTTCCTCCCCTTTTTTTTTTGGACCGTGGAAGAAGCCACCTTGGGGGAGAGAAAGGGGGTCCCCCAGGCTTTCCCCCATTTTAAGGGTGGGGGGGCTGTTGTGGGAGGCACAGATAGCTGACCTCTAAGGTTCCTCCCCTTTTTTTGGACCTCAAAAGAAGCCACTTTGGGGAGAGAAAGGGGGTCCCCCAGGCTTTCCCCCATTTTAAGGGTGGGGGGGCTGTTGTGGGAGGCTCGGATAGCTGACCTCTAAGGTCCTCCCTTTTTATGGACCTCAAAAGAAGCCACTTTGGGGGAGAGAAAGGCTTTCCCCCATTTTAAGGGTGGGCGACTACTCTTGAAAGGCTCAGATAGCTGACCTCTAATGTCCCCCCTTTTTTGGACCGAGGAAGAAGCTGCCTTGGGGAGAGAAAGGGGGGGTTCCCCCAGGCTTTCCCCCATTTAAAGGGTGGGGGGTCTGTTGTGGGAGGCTCGGATAGCTGACCTCTAAGGTTCCCTCCTCTTTTTTTGGACCTCAAAAGAAGCCGCCTTGGGGAGAGAAAGGGGGTCCCTCAGGCTTTTCCCCATTTTAAGGGTGGGTGACCAGTCTTGAAAGGCTCAGATAGCTGACCTCTAAGGTTCCCCCCCCTTTTTTGGACCGTGGAAGAAGCCACCTTGGGGGAGAGAAAGGGGGTCCCCCAGGCTTTCCCCATTTAAAGGGTGGGTGGCTACTCTTGAAAGGCTCGGATAGCTGACCTCTAAGGTTCCCCCTTTTTTTTTTGGACCGCGGAAGAAGCCACCTTGGGGGAGAGAAAGGGGGGGTCTCCCAGGCTTTCCCCATTGAATGGGGATTTTAGGGTCCTATCTTACGGCTGGAAGGACTTTCGAGGTCCTCTAGTCCACCCCTCTGGTCAGGGCATCTCTGCGCTAAGCCCACCTGGACAGGTGCCCCCCCCATCCAGCCACTAGTGTGTGTATTCACGTGCCTTTGTTTGCGTGTCAGTGTCCCGTGTGTTTATTTATGTGCGTCTTTGCGCGTTTGTGTGTGTTTGTGTTTACCCGCGTGTGTTTGTTTGTGGGGATCCGTCCTCCAACCCAGAACAGCCCCCCCTTCCCCCCCCCCGGCACATGGCAGCCTTTTCCAATATTTGCACATTTTATTTTATTTTATTTTATTTTGCATCGTAAATATTCTCCCCTCTTTTGTGGGTTGGGTCTTCTGGCAAAGCCGGGGCATCTAGTTTATTCTATTTTATTTTATTTTTAAAAAACTTTTTGCAATTTATTGAGCTGCCGTTGAATCATATCTGTTGGATTTTATGGTTTGGAATGAAGGGAGAAGGTTTCCCCTCTGGATTGAAAATTTTATTTTTCCTTTCAAGATGTTTCTCTCTCTCTTTTTTTTTTATTTTTTTTTTAACATTTTATATTTTAAATTACTAACATTACAAACAACATATACAATATTTCACCCTGTGCTATACATAAGAAAGGAAGATTTGGTTCTTCGGATATATCCTCATGATCGCCAAAATCCACGTTCTCGGGGTACAGGTACCGAAGCATCCAATTTTCCCAGCGCATAGTCCACAAATGGTTTCCAAATTTTCCAGAAAATATCTTCTTTATAGTCACCATTTCTAATTTTAATATCACATGTCATTTTATCGTTTAAAGCTAATTTCCACATTTCACAATACCATTCTTCTATTCTAAAATTCACATCTAATTTCCAATATCTGGCTATTATAATTCTACCCATTATAATCATAATTCTAATCAATTCTTTCTCATATTTTGTTGGTTCTATTTCCTTAATTATCAACAGTAATATAGTTTCTGGTCTCAATATTATTGCTTTCCCCATCATTTCAAATATCATTTCCTCCAATTGTTGCCAAAACTTTTTAACTTTATCACATTTGTACCACATATGTTCATAAGTCCCTAATTCCATATCACATCTCCAACATTGTTTACTAATTTTTTTATCCATCAATGACAATCTTAATGGAGTCAAATACCATTTCCAAACAACCTTATAATTATGCTCTTTAATCCTCACAGATAAAGTCTTCATAATTCTACTCTTCCAATTCACGTTCCAATCTAAATCTGATATTTTAATATTAAGTTCTTTTTCCCAATTCATCTTCATCACCCTTTGTGGTTTTCCATCAAAATTTATAATCTTATATATCTTACTAACGAGTCCCTTTAGCCCAATTTCATCTTTGATGTTTCTCTCTCTCTCTCTCTCTCCTTTTCCTCCTGGCTGGGTGGGGAGCCCCAAAAGTCCAGTCGGAGGACTGCGTTAAAATCCCCCCCCCCACCTTGTGTTTTGCAGAGTGAGAAGTACAGATAATCCTCGAATTACGACCGGGATTGAGCCCAACATTTCCCCATCGCTAAGCAAGACAGTTTGCTAAGGGAGTTTTTGCCCCGTTTAATGATCTTTCTTGCCATCGTGGTTAAGTGAATCACTGTGATAGTAACACAGTTGTTAAGTGAATCTGGCTTCCTGGTTGACATTGTTTGTCACGTGAAGCCAGAATACTGTCACCATTATACTTACAGGCTAGTTCTAATCCTGCCTTAGGCAAGAAAGCCAGCTGAGTGGGCCATTCACCAGGAGGTGGGGAGTTCTAGTCCCACTTTAGGCATGAAAGCCAGCTGAGTGGGCCATTCACCAGGAGGTGGGGAGTTCTAGTCCCACTTTAGGCATGAAAGCCATCTGGGTGACTTTGGGCCAATCACCAGGAGAAAGTGAGTTCTAGTTCCGCCTTAGGCATGAAAGCCATCTGGGTGACTTTGGGCTAATCACCAGGAGAAAGTGAGTTCTAGTTCCGCCTTAGGCATGAAAGCCATCTGGGTGACTTTGGGCCAATCACCAGGAGAAAGTGAGTTCTAGTTCTGCCTTAGGCATGAAAGCCATCTGGGTGACTTTGGGCCAATCACCAGGAGAAAGTGAGTTCTAGTTCCGCCTTAGGCATGAAAGAAAGCTGGGTGACTTTGGGCCAATCACCAGGAGATAGTGAGTTCTAGTTCCGCCTTAGGCATGAAAGCCATCTGGGTGAATTTGGGCCAATCACCAGGAGAAAGTGAGTTCTAGTTCCGCCTTGGGCATGAAAGAAAGCTGGGTGACTTTGGGCCAATCACCAGGAGAAAGTGAGTTCTAGTTCCACCTTGGGCATGAAAGCCATCTGGGTGACTTTGGGCCAATCACCAGGAGATGGTGAGTTCTAGTTCCATCCTGGGCATGAAAGCCATCTGGGTGACTGTGGGCCAGTCTTTCCCTCTCAGCTCACCCCACCTCGCAGAGTTGTTGTGGGGAAAATAGGAGGAGGAGGGAGTATTATTTATGTTCACCACCTAGATATTTATATAATAAGGGTGGGGGGGGGAAATAAATTTAAAAACGTGGCATATATATAATATAAAGTGAAATTAGATATTAACATACTGGATATAAATGTAAATAATGATCCTGCTAAAAAAACAGTTAATTATGAATATTTAAAAATAAAGAGAAGGAGCGGGAGGATAAAAGCTAAGAGTAAAGACAAAAGTCGATGCAGAACGTTGTAAAATTGTATATATCTGTTGTTAGTATTGTATTTTAACGTCTGGTGTATGTGTGTTTTTTGTTTTTTGTTTTAGTCTCTTGATTTCTTTTGCTATTGTGTGTTTGGTTTTAAAATGTAAAATACTCAATAAAAATATTTTTTTAAAAAATAAATAAAAACGTGGCACAAAAGGGCAGGTTTGGCCTTCTGTGGGTGGCAGTTGGAGAGCTCGAACGACGGCAGGGGAAGCTGGGCCCTGGCAAGTCCCGAGTTCGAGTTTTCCATTTCACCACCTACCAAATGAAAACCCCTCCCTCGGAACTGAAGCCAGAAGGACGACCGAGTCCTCTTCTTTAATGACCGAGGAGAAAGACCTTCCCCAAATCCCACCCACCGCATGGGGAGAGGGGAACCAATTTGTGTTTGTCAGCTTGGACAGAAGCTGCTTTGTTCCTTGAGGGAAATGCTGGTTTGTTCCTTGAGGGAGATACTGGTTTGTTCCTTGAGGGAGATGCTGGTTTGTTCCTTGAGGGAGATGCTGGTTTGTTCCTTGAGGGAGATGCTTCTTTGTTCCTTGAGGGAGATGCTGGTTTGTTCCTTGAGGGAGATGCTGGTTTGTTCCTTGAGGGAGATGCTGCTTTGTTCCTTGAGGGAGATGCTGGTTTGTTCCTTGAGGGAGTTGCTGGTTTGTTCCTTGAGGAAGATGCTGGTTTGTTCCTTGAGGGAGATGCTGCTTTGTTCCTTGAGGGAGAATCTGCTTTGTTCCTTGAGGGAGAATCTGATTTGTTCCTTGAGGGAGATGCTGGTTTGTTCCTTGAGGGAGATGCTGCTTTGTTCCTTGAGGGAGATGCTGCTTTGTTCCTTGAGGGAGAATCTGATTTGTTCCTTGAGGGAGATGCTGGTTTGTTCCTTGAGGGAGATGCTGGTTTGTTCCTTGAGGGAGATGCTGGTTTGTTCCTTGAGGGAGATGCTGCTTTGTTCCTTGAGGGAGATGCTGGTTTGTTCCTTGAGGGAGTTGCTGGTTTGTTCCTTGAGGAAGATGCTGGTTTGTTCCTTGAGGGAGATGCTACTTTGTTCCTTGAGGGAGAATCTGATTTGTTCCTTGAGGGAGATGCTGGTTTGTTCCTTGAGGGAGATGCTGCTTTGTTCCTTGAGGGAGATGCTGCTTTGTTCCTTGAGGGAGATGCTGCTTTGTTCCTTGAGGGAGAATCTGATTTGTTCCTTGAGGGAGATGCTGGTTTGTTCCTTGAGGGAGATGCTGGTTTGTTCCTTGAGGGAGATGCTGGTTTGTTCCTTGAGGGAGATGCTGGTTTGTTCCTTGAGGGAGATGCTGGTTTGTTCCTTGAGGGAGATGCTGGTTTGTTCCTTGAGGGAGATGCTGGTTTGTTCCTTGAGGGAGATGCTGTTTTGTTCCTTGAGGGAGATGCTGGTTTGTTCCTTGAGGGAGTTGCTGGTTTGTTCCTTGAGGAAGATGCTGGTTTGTTCCTTGAGGGAGAATCTGATTTGTTCCTTGAGGGAGATGCTGGTTTGTTCAATGAGGGAGAGGCTGGTTTGTTCCTTGAGGGAGAGGCTGGTTTGTTCCTTGAGGGAGATGCTGCTTTGTTTCTTGAGGGAGATGCTGCTTTGTTCCTTGAGGGAGATGCTGGTTTGTTCAATGAGGGAGATGCTGATTTGTTCCTTGAGGGAGATGCTGGTTTGTTCCTTGAGGGAGAGGCTGGTTTGTTCCTTGAGGGAGAGGCTGGTTTGTTCCTTGAGGGAGATGCTGGTTTGTTCCTTGAGGGAGATGCTGCTTTGTTCCTTGAGGGAGATGCTGGTTTGTTCCTTGAGGGAGATGCTGGTTTGTTCCTTGAGGGAGTTGCTGGTTTGTTCCTTGAGGGAGATGCTGCTTTGTTCCTTGAGGGAGATGCTGGTTTGTTCCTTGAGGGAGTTGCTGGTTTGTTCCTTGAGGAAGATGCTGGTTTGTTCCTTGAGGGAGAATCTGATTTGTTCCTTGAGGGAGATGCTGGTTTGTTCAATGAGGGAGAGGCTGGTTTGTTCCTTGAGGGAGAGGCTGGTTTGTTCCTTGAGGGAGATGCTGCTTTGTTTCTTGAGGGAGATGCTGCTTTGTTCCTTGAGGGAGATGCTGGTTTGTTCAATGAGGGAGATGCTGATTTGTTCCTTGAGGGAGATGCTGGTTTGTTCCTTGAGGGAGAGGCTGGTTTGTTCCTTGAGGGAGATGCTGGTTTGTTCCTTGAGGGAGATGCTGGTTTGTTCCTTGAGGGAGATGCTGGTTTGTTCCTTGAGGGAGATGCTGGTTTGTTCCTTGAGGGAGATGCTGTTTTGTTCCTTGAGGGAGATGCTGGTTTGTTCCTTGAGGGAGTTGCTGGTTTGTTCCTTGAGGAAGATGCTGGTTTGTTCCTTGAGGGAGAATCTGATTTGTTCCTTGAGGGAGATGCTGGTTTGTTCCTTGAGGGAGAATCTGATTTGTTCCTTGAGGGAGATGCTGGTTTGTTCAATGAGGGAGAGGCTGGTTTGTTCCTTGAGGGAGAGGCTGGTTTGTTCCTTGAGGGAGATGCTGCTTTGTTTCTTGAGGGAGATGCTGCTTTGTTCCTTGAGGGAGATGCTGGTTTGTTCAATGAGGGAGATGCTGATTTGTTCCTTGAGGGAGATGCTGGTTTGTTCCTTGAGGGAGAGGCTGGTTTGTTCCTTGAGGGAGATGCTGGTTTGTTCCTTGAGGGAGATGCTGGTTTGTTCCTTGAGGGAGATGCTGGTTTGTTCCTTGAGGGAGATGCTGGTTTGTTCCTTGAGGGAGATGCTGTTTTGTTCCTTGAGGGAGATGCTGGTTTGTTCCTTGAGGGAGTTGCTGGTTTGTTCCTTGAGGAAGATGCTGGTTTGTTCCTTGAGGGAGAATCTGATTTGTTCCTTGAGGGAGATGCTGGTTTGTTCAATGAGGGAGAGGCTGGTTTGTTCCTTGAGGGAGAGGCTGGTTTGTTCCTTGAGGGAGATGCTGCTTTGTTTCTTGAGGGAGATGCTGCTTTGTTCCTTGAGGGAGATGCTGGTTTGTTCAATGAGGGAGATGCTGATTTGTTCCTTGAGGGAGATGCTGGTTTGTTCCTTGAGGGAGAGGCTGGTTTGTTCCTTGAGGGAGAGGCTGGTTTGTTCCTTGAGGGAGATGCTGGTTTGTTCCTTGAGGGAGATG